>NW_013668763.1:66042-89852 GCF_000517525.1 Limulus polyphemus
ACTGTCCATATTTTGTTGTCTTGTTATGTAAATTAATAATTTTTATTTTACGGTGATTAATCTTGTTTTCTTGTGCCCAATAATGCATAATTTCATTTGATAAACACGTTTAGATTGAATGGTAATTTATAATCAGTCACAAGAACGTCGAATCTGAATCACTTGAAAAAAACACGGGGGTGCTTAACTTTTTTCCAGGTGTATATTTATAAATTTGGCGGACAAAAATCTTTGATAAAAAAGCACACTACTTCTGCAAATTAAATGGTATAATTAATCTAATCAGTGCTTCATCACACAAATAATACTGGGTAAATCATCTATATAAACTTTTAACATTAATTTGAAGAGAAAAATTTTCACAGTTATCAGCATTCTTAAGAACAGCTGAGGACACAACCAAAGACATTTTCTTATTATATTTTATCTTCTCACATCATATCTCGTTAGGACCAGAGCGAAAAAATAGAAAACAATAATCAGAGGGATTCTTTATAGCATTACACTGGTAAATAATAACTTCTAAACATGCCATTAAATTAACCAAATAACTTATGATTAGATGATGGAAACAACTATCTATATTGTGATTGGATATCAAATTTTGTTACCCTAGAAAATGGTTATGAAAGAGTCATCTTTGCTTACATTTTTTACAATTTCCTCTGTATTCATATTATTATACTGATCAAACTGATGTTGGGTGATAGATGGCAGCATGGCTCTGACTGGACGTTGTAAATAATTAGAACATGTTTGCATGGCTGACTGAGCCAGCAGGGAGTTGGTAATTGACTGCATCCTTTGGAGAGGGGAAGCAGAAGAGCTGGGATCATTATGCAGTCCAGATGTTTCAGCTGTAGTTACTGTAGGAGCAGATGGAGATGACAAAGTGTTTGACCCTTGATGACAAGGTAATATTTTTTTGTTGGTGCTACTACATAGCTCAGCTTTGGATTTTACATAAGAAAAAGCACTTCCATGATAATTGGATTCTTCTAATTCTGTAGATGAACTAACATTAATTTTGTTTGACCAACTTGTAGGTTGAGCTGATGCATTAATACCTACGTCACAGTGAGATTGAGGGTTGTTCAAATGAACAGAGTGTAAAAAACTAGGAAATGTGGGATAATGCATGGATTCATTAAGAACACTTGGTGGTGCACCTAACTTAACAAGATTCGTTATGGAATGAGGGACAAGCTGTGACAGCCGGGATAGTTCCTGATAATAGATGCTCAGAGCTTGATGAATTTCATCTTGAGTCCGTTCAAAATGATCCCTTGGAACAGAGAGATTATCTTCCATCCTTTGGCGTATTAATTTTGCCAAATCCTTTTGATAGACTTGTGCCATCGTTTCCTGTGAAATACCATCATTATCTTGTCTTTGAGGCTGTATGGGACTATGAATGTGTGGATAATCTTTGTATGGAACACTATTCTGAAAGAACCATTGCTTGTTCCCTTCTCTATCTAATCCCACCTTCCCATCTTCTTGACATTCCTCTTTTTGTAACTGCAATGCTCCATTTGATGTTCTCCTTTCAGGAGAGTTTCCTTGGTTTCCATTGTAAACTACTAGCTCCTTTTCATCTTTGGAGGACATTAACATGGCCTTCTGAGCCTCATTCAGAATTTGGGTTATCCGTTCCGTAGCAGAAGGGTCCTCTGCTCTGTAGACTGGAAAATCATAATCTTTTCCTAGAAAAAAATGGAAACTTTAATCTATTTTTTAAAAATTAACAATTGAAGTCATTTAAACATAACTAAATAAAAAATGTATTTATTGTATTTTCTTTTTGCAATCCATAGAATGAAGTTCAACTCTTTGAAAACAATTTGAATATTAGCACCAATTAAAATTCTGATTATAATGGTTCAATATATTCTCTGATAACATAAGTTAGCTAACAATATATTTTGGCTACTTCTGTATGGACAAGCTTACATAATGTCACAAATTAGAATAAAAGGATTTACGGAATACTGACTCTCCAATACGAGAAAAACACAAAAAAATTACTCTATCGTGAAATCACTTGCTTATTTTAAAGATAATTTTAGAGTAAAATACATCATGAAGTATAAATATAAACAATTAATGTATTTTGTTTGAATAGAAAACTCATATAAATCTTCTCTGTTAAATATCTAACAAGAAACCATCTAAAAATAATATGGGTCTTACATTATAAATTATGTTCATTTCAGGAAGCAATTAAAATCTAAACCATAAATGTATAATATAATTATGGCTGTTTTATAAAGTAGCTACTGTTATGAAGTTAGGTGTAAGGAAATATCAGTTGAAGTTGAAAGAGTTTGAGAAAGGACGACCTTTGGTTAGTTTCTAAGGGATTGGTGGATTATAGTACTCTAAGTCATTAGAAAATTATTGGAGTGAGCGGGTATAGCGTCCATCTTTCTAATGTCAGCAGGTATGGAAACTACAGGATCCCCTATGATTATGAAACGTTATAATCTGATAGACGAGAAACATGTGCAAGGACAGAAAGAAAGGAGCCAATTCGACGTCGGTGTGAGAAAGGAATATAAAAGACTGCATTTCAACGAGAAAAACAAAAAAGAGACGACTGGGGGATGTGAGAGAGAACGATTAAACCGAGTGAGGCGAAGGAAGAAAGTAATATGCTACTAGTAAGAAACAATACCTATTCTAAATCTATGTTTTATTGATTATTAGTAATAAAGAGTAATTTATTATGTTCACATTGGCATGACTCAATTCCTGATATGAATAAGTACTGCTTAAATAAAGTTAATGGACTTAAGTGGGGCAAGCGAAATGCGAGTATAACTAACATAATCGTAACAAAGTGGTGTCAACTGGATAAAGCAACAGAGTCGGGAAATAGAATAAATTTTCTTTTTTTGTTCTTTTCTTACCTGTTTCGGTTTTGACGGTGGTTTAGTTATTTCTTACTGGTTATAACTTGTGTGTTTCGTTGTTTAAGAGTAGAGAATTAATGTTAGCATTGATGAGAATTAGAAATCACTAAGAAATGGTCAGTTGGTAAATAAATGTAGATAAGTGGGTATAACATGTAGTAGGAACTCAACAGAAATGACAATTACAGGCTATGGCGAGGAAACTACTTTCTGTATTACCTGGAAAGGCGTTAGCAGCATACAATAAGACTGGGAGTGCAGACAAAGTAAAGTAGAAACTTATCACCGGAATTCAGAGTTTGAAAAATAGCAAATGATACAGTTAAATAGTGTGGAATAAGACTGCATGTGTTTCTAGTTATATGTATTGAAAGACCTTACTGTACTGAAGAAACCGACAAGATTGTAGGTCTGATGTTGCAAGAGCAAATGTTGACAAAATTACTAACAGAGTTAGTAATATAGTCAAAAGATAGGAAGCCAGCAAGTGACGTTAGCGGATGAATATGAAGTGATGAGAATTGAAAGTAGGTGAAAATCAAGCTAGTAGAACTACTTACCACAAACAAATAAAACTCGATCAGCGCTCCCTGAGAATTATAAGGAGAACCTTCCCACAGTGTGATTTTGTGATAAATAAGAAGAGAAATTATAAATCTTCGCCAAAATATTTTATATGTAACCAAATTGAGCATATAGCTAAATTCTGTAAGCAGAATACAAAAAAGTGCGGAAGGAAGAGAGAATATGTGTTGTATTGAAAACAGAGAGAACATTTCAAGTATATATAAAATACCGTGAACTTTTTTCAATGTTGTAGTGGTAAACATAAACAAAGACAGTGGGCTGTAATGTTGAAATGTATGTAACGATAGTGAAATTATCAATGTTCCATAAAAGATTGAGTAGTGAAACAGTTTAATAAAGTGTGTGATGACATGCCTGAATTTCGAATCTTGGGTTAACATCCGAGGTTGAATACAATCAACATTGTTGAACGTATTCATAAAAAGAGGAGTATGTGTTATGAAGTTAGGTGTAAGGTAACATTGGTTGAAGTTGAGAGTGTATGAGAAAGTGGTCGGCCTTTGGCCAGTCTCTAAGGAATTAGGGGACTACAGTGCTCTAAGACTTTTAAGTCATTAGTGGCCACTTTTTTAAGTTCAGCCGGTATGGAGACTACAAGACCTGTTATGGTTATAAAGTGTTATAATCCGATATACGGGAAACAGGTGCAAGGTCAAAAAGAAAGGGATCGTTTCAGCGTGAGTTTAATAAAGGAATATAAAAGACAGGAGATTAACGAAAAAGGAGAACGAAAGAGAAAAAGAAGACCAGGAGATGTGAGAGAAAACGACTAAACCAAGAAAGGCGAAGGAAGAAAGTAACATGCATCCAGCAAGAAACAAAACCAATTTCTAAATTTATGTGTCATTGATGACCAGTAACAAACAGTTGAAAATATATTTATTAAAACATCTAGACATATGGACTTACAAGAAAGTAATATTTAAATTTCAAAATATTCTATGATTTTATTTCGATGTTTTGAAAAAATGCTGTTAACTTCATTTATATAATCTTGAAATTAAAGCAGTGGTAATAAAACTAATCACGTTAAACGTTCTTAAGATAAAAAATGCCGAATTTCCCATTTAAATCACGTTTAGTTTACAGAAAATAACATCACAATTTTATGAATCATACAATGATTTATACATTGCTTTAAATATAAAAAAAATCGAAAAATTGTGCGCACTAATATATTAAAACATAAAAAATTAAATATGTTATACCAAACTCAACTATAGTATAAAAATACTTACACATATGATTTTTGTTTTGTACAATCATAGAACATTTTGGGTCAAAATAAATGTAAAGAATTAAATTCCAAATTTCGTTTCTCTGTAAAACGACATGCTTCGTAAGTGAAGTACGTTTCACAATGTTTGTCCAGAATAAATTTTGACGAATTAAATGTTAAACAAACAGATAAGTAAATAGTAAAGATATAAATAGTTGAAAAGTTTAATCAATTGTAATTTCTATGAAATATGGCTACTCATAACCTCTAACATGTTTATTTTGATAAATAACGAATTTCTACTTACCTTTTTTGGGCACTAACGTCTTCAGCATGTAAATACAACTGTCATCCGTTGCCCAAGCATGCATCTTTCGATACGAATCTTTTCCTTTTTCTGTCAGTTTGTCCCATGGCTTAGGCTTTGAAAGAAGTTCACTAACTGTTCCTTGAGATAAGCCGAGAATGAACTTGGCAAACAAACGCTGTCCAATATTGTGAATACTCAGTAACTCTCGAACACAACGAGAAATGCTAAGCGTATTTAATGCATCTTTTGCATATTTGACCACACCATTTCGGAGGCACTCCTGGAGTTTCTGTACAGTAGCGTTATCACAGTAGGATAATTTGTGACTGGAGGAATTGTTAAGAAAGCTAGATTTTGAACAGATCACAGTGTGTAGAGGAGTGGGAACCGCTGAGGAGGTGGAAGTTTCTAATGATTTAGATGCACTGTGAGTATACAAGTGTTCCTCTTTATTAAGAATTTTACCATAGGAGGACACAATTTTTTCTCCAAGTTGCGAAGTAAATATTTGAATATTTTGTACAGGTGGTGGTAATAAATTTTCTCCTAAGTTTTGGAGATTACCTTTAAGAAATAAAAAAAAAGATTAGAAACTGAAAAACATAATTAATGCGCTTGAAGTATTTGTATATCTCATTTTTATAGGCTTAACATTTTCAATTCCTATTATCGAAAAACGAGTACACAATAAAGTTACTTAGACTCTAAGAACACGGAGACCGGAAAACAACTATATTTATATTTTAATTTAAAACTTTATTTGGTTTATATGGAGTAAAATTTCTATTTATATTACATAATACATTTTCCGATCACATAACGTGACCTGAAACATTTAACTTTTTAAAATATAAAAAAAATCTGCATAAGGGCCTAAACCTATTATAAAATCAAAAACGTGTAACTCTTTATTTTACATTCTTCAGTTAAACTGCCTAAATCCATATGTACATATTTAAATACATCATTTATTGTGTAAAGACAAAGCATACTGGCTGGACACTTTATCGGCTCCGTCTAAAAACATTAGTAAAACGTTCATTTATCTGCTTGTGCGAAATAGACTGATTATGTAGTGATCTACCGAGTTGTATAAATGTCGAAATGTGGTCGTTATACCATAGTTAGTATGCGAAAGACATGTAAGAGCAGTGCTCTTTCTGACTTTATAAAGATCATTACAGTAGAAGCATGTTTAGCGGCGTAAACATCATTATTAAAACCATTTCTTTCATAGGCCGTTCAAAGACATCTTATCATCAGGTCTACCAAATCATGCCTGTCAAAAGTTGTACTTATAAGGAAATACATCTTATATAAAAAAACTGAACCCACCTTCCACTGGTGAAAGAACAAGGAAAAAGATAAATGAATTGGATTGTATAGAGCGACAAACAATGAATTGTCCCAGTTAACCGATCCCTTCAACAGTTGTCGGAGTTTTCACCCATACCAAGGGATGTAAATTATCAAAACTTACATGGCAGCTAGCTTATATGGAAAGAGAAAAGCATGGCTTTAGCGTTCTCATCGTAAAAGTTAGGACTTTTAATTCCTTTACAAAGACGAAAAACTTCCAGGGATATTGAATGCTACTGCCTATCTTGCCTGGTCCGTAAGCTGCAATTCCACTTTGACGAACAAGTGTTCTACTAAAACAATAATGTAATATTTAACCCGATCGTATTATCTGAAACTGACCCAAAGAGCTTGAAAGTGACTTTATACTTATTTCTTGGCCAACATGATCAATGGATCTCAATTTTACTGAGACAACTTGAGAAGAACTTTAACGTTACATTGCTATTGCAATTCTTGGTTTGGAAGTTCACGCAAAGCTATACGAGGCTATCTGTGCTAACTGTTCCTAATTTAGCAGTGAAAAACTAGAGAGAAGGCAGCTAGTTATCACCACCCACCACCAACTCTTGGGCTATTCTTTTACCAACGAATAGTGGGATTGACCGTCACATTATAACGCCCCCACGGCTGAAAGGGCTAGCATGTTTGGTGTGACGGGGATTCGAATCCGCCACCCGCAGATTGTGAATCGAGCGCCCTAACCATCTGGCCATGCAAGGCCATATTGCAATCCTCTGTCGACATAAGTGAATCAATTGCACACTATTCTTACTACTCAATAAACAGAATAATAATAATAAAAAAGACACTGCCCAGTATCTTGTGGAATCTTTAACATGCTGAGTGCAGGCTATTATCGTGGCAAAAGGTAGGAAGTTCTAATAAATGGCCAGTTAGTGTATACAAATCAACACTTTACGTAACCTTGTGGCTAAATCGATGTTTTTAAACTTACCAGTTGAATTAATGTGAGGTGATCTATCCGTAGAATTATCTGTTGATAAGTTCTTATCCTTTTCCATCAATGAGATATCCATTGACTTGAACAACTTGTACTCTCTCTTAGCATTGTTGTCATCTTCTGGACTAGTATTGTTACGAAGTTCAGTTGACTTTAGAATGCTGTCAATATCAGTACATTAAAAAACATGAGTCATGATATGTTTATTTGAACACTAATATTGTATTTACAGAAAGTGGTTACAAAAATTAATTGTTATTCTGTAAATTATGTTGTGACCTTGCTTCACCACTTACTATCAGAATAAGTTAGCAGCTAGTAATGTTTCCTGGCGAACGCTTGTCCAAACGTGTCTTATCTAGAAGATAACAGAAGAAATGTTGAGTGGCATATAAGATTTAAACAAGAAGTGTTGAACATAATGCTCACTAAAAATTGAAATTTATTGGGTGCATTTCCTAGACTCAAAACGATCTCAGACTAAGGTCACTTTAGAGTCTCTCCATCTCTGTAGAAAAAAAAAGGTTATTAGTCTGATTATTCTGTCTCTAAAACTAATAATAATGAACAATATCGTTCATAAATTAACATTAAAAAAATATATTGATCACGTTTGAAAAGGCTTGATATAGAACCTCAAACTAAAGTTTTAGAATGGAATTTAAAAGATTAAATCTTTATAAAATATTCTAATAATATTCTAAAATTTTAGTTTGAGGTTCTATATCAAGCCTTATTTAACATGATTAATAATTAAAATATTTTATAAAAAATTACTTTATTTCCTTCTTTATCTCTTCATAGTCCCGTTGTTTGGTAAGCTTCTTCTCCAACCATTGAATGGCTTTGGTCTTGCCTGCTAGCATTTCTTCTAGTTGAGCAATCTAGAAGATTCAATAGAATGTTAATTGGAAATTAAAGCAATATTTTCAGCATTACTGAATCATACAAACTGAAACAACTAAACAATTGAAAAATTTGCATACAATATTATCAGAGCAAGGAAGAACAACAACGTTCACGATGTCTGAGATAAAAAAAATATATAATGTTCCTATTGGAGATTTAAATATGTGGGTTTCATACACTTTCGATGTTAATATGCAAAATGTAATCCTTGTTTATGTTGATTGACTATTCGTTTCCATAAAAGTAAATTTATCTCATAAGTAAGGTTTTAGATTACTAAATATACTGAATACAGTAGTTTCAGGTTTTCGTGGAGATAATAAACAACTACCTGGAGTACCCGTCCCCTGGACGGAAGTTATATAAATTCATGGTTAATGAAAGGTTATTTTAGAACATGAAAAGTTGCATCCCTTACATGTAATTGTAAAAAACGCCCATAAAAACTGTAAAACAGAAAATATGAAACCGCAACTTTACATGTTTCTCCGCATGTGCCCAACAAACCCTCATGCCAAATTTGGTGAAGATCCATCAACAGGGGACGAAGTAGTGGTGAAAACGCAAAACTGAAAACTTGTATGTATCTCTCCCATGGGTCCAACGAACCTCTATTCCAAATTTCGTGAAGTTCCAACCACAGGAGGTGTGGTAGTAATAAAAACCGCAAAATTGAAAATTTCTATGTACCCAACGCACGGACCTAATGAACCTCCATACCAGTTTTGGTGAAGGTCTGTCCAGACCCTGCGATGTGGTTACATGGACATACATAAGACAGTACTATTTTATTTATATATATTAATTGTCAACCTGAAGCATTAATTATTTGTTTGTTTTGAATTTCGCGCAAAGCTACACGAGAGCTATCTGGGCTAGCCATCCCTAATTTAGCAGTGTAAGACTACAGGGAAGGCAGCTAATCATCACCACACACGCCAATTCTTGGGCTACTCTTTTTCCAACAAATAATGGGATTGATCATCACATAATAATAACGCCCTCACGACTGAAAGGGCGAGCGTGTTCGATGGGACGAGAATTCGAACCCGCGAACCGCAGATTGCGAGTCGAGCTCCCTAACCACCTGGCCATGCCGGGCCAAAGCATAAATACTAATGATAAGATAACGACAGCTTGAAAACTCACTAGTACAGAAGTGACTTTTGAGGTTTATCAGGATTATATTTCATCATTTCTTTAATCAGATATATCATTCTTAGAATAAATGCTCGACCAAATAATTACAGAGTTAATTATTATAATCTAAAGAACTAAAAAAAGCCTTTCAAGAAACTACAATCATAATTCTTCAGAAGAACATGCTATAGCAAAGAATGTCAGAAATTATCAGTATCATTCATAATCATAGACATTCTTTAACAATTACACACGTTTTATCTTATATTTTAGAGATAACAATGAAAAAGCTTAAAATACTTGCTTGATAGGCACTTGTTTCTTTCAAGTTGTTAATAGTAGACTTTAATTTCTTAATATCTTCTACAAGTTGTGAAATCTACAATAAATACAAATGTTTTAGTAATAACAATAAGCAAACGATAGCTTCAAAAACATTAGTTATATAAATGAATCGTTTGAAGCACTGTTTTAATACTGGCTCAGTTCGATTTCAATCTTATCTAAAAGGTTACTAGATCTAAATTAAGTAATTTAGAATGACAAAATCACAGTACACGATAATATAAAATATTAGTTTTTATAAATGTAAAATATCAATTACAATATTAGACATAGCACACAAAATTTTCGTAGTTATAGGAACTCGCTTCTTTGAGCTAAGTCTTCCCAGACTTATCATTGGATGCAAGGTATTTATTTTTATCGTCAATCCGGATATCTTAAGATTAATTTAACATAAACATATATCAGAAGTTATAACTCAAAACTAATAGAAGTAGTTAGAAATGCCGTGAAAGAGATAATTTTTAGCTGTTTTTTTCTTTTCTATTTTCACATAAGATACCCTAAATTATAATTATTTTGTGTAGTGTTTAACTAAATCCTCGTGAGAGGGAGAACCCAGTCTCACCTCTTTGTCTTTAGCGGCAAGATCAAGTTCCAAGGGCGAGTGATCCCTTTCGCTCATCTCGGATTCCTGGCTAGTTGTACTTGCAAGATGCAGTGACTGTTTAGCTGCCTGGAGGTGTTTCTTAAGTGCTGTAGCCTCTTTTTCTGCCAAAGATGCTCTCTAATAAACGATTAAAAGGGACTTTCAGTCTGTTATTATGTCTATACACGAATCTACTCCTTAAACAACATCTTATACTCCCAAGAACGGACTCATCATAGCAATCGGAAACGTTATTTATATGGTTAATGCAAAAATAACTAGTGGGTAGTTTAATAGTACCCAAAAGTCATTTTATACGATCTTATACAGTGAGTTGATTACAAACTCATGTCATAAAAAATGTTAACAATGAACGAATGTATTTCAGTCAATATTTGACTTAGAAGCTATAAGTCATGAATAGCTGTGAACTATAACCCGATGTTAATATCCATTGGTTCGTTTTTATTCGACATTTAATGTTTCCATCGACTTTGTTTTTAATTAATCAAATCGTTGTTCAAAGATTACGTTAATAATTATCCTAGTAAGGCAGTAAGTGAATGAGTCAGGGGACAATACTTCACTAAGCCAGTATAACTATCTTGATAGACCTTAAATGCTGAAATTTTAACATAGAAACTGTCACCACCGATATTAAAAATTGTTGGAAATACTAAATTAAACTCCCCTGGGGAACGAAATAAATTTTGCTGATTTCTGTTAAAAATGATGAGCTTAATTTGCCGATCTAATTTAAAATCCCAAGACTGACAACATAGTGTTTTAAAGTAGTTCAAAAGATTCCCTGTTATAAGCAAGCTAAAGATCGCGCTGAAAGAAAAAAAAAGAAGACAGATTTCTTTCTCCACACACATCAGAGCAGAAGTTTTCAAACTGCGAAATTTAATGTACAAGAAATTAAATTTCAACCTATTCTCTTGTGGTACACTATGTATCTCTTAACTACCAGTTGTCCCTCCTCATTAATAAACCACGCGCCCGCTCACTCAGTCCTTGTCAAAATGACAAGATAATTAATATTTTAATTGGTTTTCTGTTATGGAAGTATATTAAACGAAATGATTGGAGAGCTGACTAAGATTGTTGTGTGTCTACTTGTGCAGAAAACAATAAAAGCACGTGCTAGATCAACAGCAATGTAAAAGAAATAAAAAAAGAAACAAGTAACGGAAAGAAATGTAAACGGACACTATATATATATATATACAGTACATAGCAAATTTACACGTTCAACAGAAGTGCAGGAAAATTATCAAATTCTTGAAAGTTAACGAAACATTCCATCTCTTCAACTCTGTACCTTATAAATGCATCATCTCTTCATCTTTGTATATTACAGAATGTCGTTATTTCCCCGAAAGGGGGCCGAAGGCCGCCTGGAGGGGTAACCTGTTTTAACCATTCGCGCCATTATACATTAGTGTGTTGTCTGTCAGTCAGTCAATAGACACTGAAATGACGTCACATAAGGGACGCTTAACATTGCAATTTGTACTGTTGTGACGTCAGTAAAACGTGTGTATTCCATGAATCAAGAGAAGAATTACGCACTCTGTAGGCTACAACATAGCATGACATATGAACTTCAACTGCAAGAAATAATAATATTTGTTACTCTTAATTTTGGTTTTATTTACTCATGAAACAGAACACTTTAATTGACCCTGTGGAAGTACATTTAGTACTTATTCATGTTTTCTGAGATCATAATTATCATAAAAATATTGTAGCAAAAGAGTTAACGAAATGAACACTCTGATTTGAACAGACTTTCCAAATAAGCTACAATCTATCTGTAATATAAGTATGCTAAATAAATCATATAAAACGAGAATTCCCAGAGTGGTGATAGCGGAAAAAAAAATGGTATTCCATGTCTTTTCTCTCCCTTTGCACATGAAGCCTTTCCAGCTAAAAACAAATACAAATTTTCAGGGACAGCTTTTCTTTTCGTGAAGCTACAAAGCAGAACGAACAAGGACTGGACAGGATTTAAACTCAAAATTACGCTTACATATCGGTAAGAAAAGTCGCAGGCTCAAATCTCGCCAGTCCTCAGTTTTCGCTTGTTCGTTAACATTTCTACGCTTAAGTCTAAGCATATCTTTTCCTAACGACATGAAACAAACACTCATTTCCCAGCACGGAATTAATTATCCTCTCTTAAGCTGACATAAATATGCTAAGTATTATTACTGAACCTATGGCTGTATGTTATAAAAGAACTAATAAATATTTATCACTAAGACATTCCCTGCTAAGAAGGGAAACATAGACCATAGAGATGTTTAACGTCTTCGTCGATTATTCAACTTGACTGAAGCAATAGCCAACCAATTAAAATTCATTTGGTTGCAAAGAGGCAGAACGTGTACTTGACAAAGAGTTATCGTTCTATATAAATATATGTTAAAACCGAAGCAAACTTCCTGCTTGCTTTAATCCAGTATACTATACATGAATATTCTCCTCTCCACCTTCACTTTGTAATGTATTCAAACAATTAAAAAATAAAGCCTCTCTCCAAATAGTCTATAAAGTAATTGTTAATAATTCGTAAACCAATCCTCATTTATCACGTCACAATACTAGGAGGGGAAGTATAGCTGAGTGGTTAAGATGTTTGGCTGGTTGGTTGTTTTAGAGCAAAACCGCATTGGGCTATTTGCTGCATTCACCGTGGGGAATCGATCCTCGGATTTAGTATTGTAAGTCCGTAAACTTACCGCTGCCCCACCTGAATGATTAAGATACTCATTGACTTTTATTTTCGGATATGTTTAACTTTAAACAACGATTGTTTTTAAGAAAACCATCTGAAAAAAATATCTTGTGGAATAACAGACTAAAAACAAAGATTTCTTTTGATAAATTCTCAAGATATAGTAACAGTTTTGTCTTCTTTTTTTTTCCTTTGACGCTTCACCCACGCCACATTATACAAGAAGAAAAAGAACGAAACCGAAGTTGGCTTTCAGTAGCCTGCTTATTTTATTTTTTTTATTTGTTAAAAATTGAGAAGTTATTGAATCATTAGAATTTAAGTACACATATCAAAAACATGAAATGTAAGAAAACAAACAAATGTATATATATAAAGATTTATACAAATGTACATTTTTTTTACTCGCAACCGAAAGCATGACGGTACACATGTGGTTTTAGCTTATGATTGTGTGTAGTTTGTAAATCCCCTAAACCATGCAGTTTCAGCTTATATTGATGTCACGTGCTTCATACGTCTGACAACTTATTTTTAATGCAAATACACGAGGAGTTAAATGCTAATTACATTAGACTCGTACGAAAATTATCGGATATGCAGGCTAATCAAGGAATAAGTAAGTTAATTACTCCATACGGATGCTGGTAAGCAGCCGGATTTTCATGTGGAACTGGGGAAGTATACGTAGAAATACGCCTCTGTTAGCAGACGCTGATTCTATGATCCGTTTAGCCTTTAACTGTAGAGTGATAATCATTACAAAGTTCACTAAAACGAGCAAAACCACGGAAACGAAGGAA
This sequence comes from Limulus polyphemus, assembly GCF_000517525.1. Taxonomy (NCBI): domain Eukaryota; kingdom Metazoa; phylum Arthropoda; class Merostomata; order Xiphosura; family Limulidae; genus Limulus; species Limulus polyphemus. The sequence goes on from NW_013668763.1 coordinate 79,930, forward strand.
AACTTGACATACTTAATCTGTTAAAGTGTTATGTCACAATGAGACTTGCCTACGCTCGAGTGAAAGTGCACGGTTATACTGCAAAATTATGACTCCATAATTAGTTAAAATGGCCAGATTAACTAAAACACAACAAGAACAGTTTCTTCCACATAAAATTAAAGTTTTGTCTAAAACTAATTGTCGCATTTCTGTTTGTCATAAACAATGCACAGTAACTAAGGGTATCCTTGTTAGTTGAGATGACAGCTTTATGAACAAACTAGATAAATAGAACAATAGGCGAATCATTAAACATGAAAGGAAAATAAGTAGAAAATATATTGCAACTCCTGAAAATAAATGCTTGAAATTTCACTTGTCAGTTATTAAGACTCGCACAAATGTTTCCATTCGGAGTAACTTTATAGCATTTTAACCAAGAATTGTATAAAAACCAAACTCAGTATATATACACACAGAAAGAAATTATTATATAAAGTAAGAAATCAAAAGATTTACTATTTGCTTTAATGTACATAACTATAGCTTAAAGCTAAAAGAAAATAGAAGATTTCTGTATATTAGGAGCTGACAAATACATTCTGGCCCTTTTAAGCAGCTTTAACACCCGCTAATTTCCCAGGATTAAGTCCGATGTTCGGATACCCCATTAACAACTGTGTTATCAAGGGGTTTATTCAACGTGACGTTAATGAATGGCTTCAATTACGTTTCAGATTACTCCAAGAAAGTCGTATGTATTTTGACAGATTTAAAGGGCATTGTAAAAAAACAAACAAAAAGTACTTTAAAACAGTACTACCATATATGTGTTTATGATGCTCTAGTTCAAAGCTGCACAAATGATGATTCTCATTGGATAACATATGTTTATGTGTACTGTGGCTGATTTTGACAATGACTGATGCATTATAAGAACCCTTTGATTACCTTCAGCAATTAGTTTCTCATATGTTAGCTTTCCAACCTGATTTTAGTTAATCTTAGACACTGGTAACATCAATGTAGTAATTTCTCTTTCGGTTTCTCTTATATTCCAACTCGATGTTCATGATATTTTAGCCAGTGCATCATTGTCATCTTAATCGACCAATCAATAATGAAGTAATGTGAAAAACATGTTTTTTCGTTAACGGTCAAGTCCAAATATTTTCATCGTTTCAGTTATTCACATTGTATTGATGAAATGACGCACTTGTTGCATAGAGTTATCAATAAGTTACGGAGCAATAAAAAGTACCCATTTTTTTACGTCAGCCATATTTGTAGTTCTCTAATTCCGGCTGATTATTACTGTTGCTGTACTTTTAGAGCGAGGCTACAAAATGTGCTATACGCGTTCTGCCCACCAGGGGAATTGAAGTACAGAAACTGATCATTGTTATTAAAAAGATAACACAAACAGTACACTACTTTAAAACTCTACAGTCTTCCAGTAGCATCAAATTTGTAACTGTTCTCTTGTTGAACACGTTCCATTACATAAGTTTAAATAGCTTATTATGTGAAGACTATTCTTCAGACATCATATTCCAATCGTATAAGGCTTGTAACTTTCGTTGGCCAGGTGGTTAGGGCGCTCGGCTCGCAGTCTGTAGGTCGCGGGTTCGAATCCCTGTCCCACCAAACATGCTCGTCCTTTCAGCCGTTGGGGCGCTATAATTTGACGGTCAATCTCACTATTCGTAAAAGAGAAGTTGGCGGTGGGTGGTGATGACTAGCGGCCTTCCCTCTAGTTTTACACGGGTTTCATGATAAACTTAAATACTGCTGAATCTGCTCCTAATCTTACGGGTTTCAAGTTAAACTTAAATAATACTGAAACTGTGTCCTGTTTTGACTGGTTTCAAATTAAACTTAAATATTATTGAATCTGTGTTCTTTTTTGACGGGTTTCAAATTAAACTTATATGCTACTGAATCTGGTCCTGTTTTGACAGGTTTCAAATTAAACTTATATGCTACTGAATCTGGTCCTGTTTTGACAGGTTTCAAGTTAAACTTATATGCTACTGAATCTAGTCCTGTTTTGACGGGTTTCAAGTTAAACTTATATGCTACTGAATCTATTCCTGTTTTGACAGGTTTCAAGTTAAACTTAAACAGTACTGATAAAGTTAAATACTACTGAAACTGTATTCTCTTTTCTACACTATCTATTTATTTAACAAGATTTTCGTAAACATCTAATATTAATGTCTTTATGTTTTTATATATTGTTTTATCCAGTTGCTGAAGAATGCGTCCACATAAGAGAAACAAAATAGTTTGGTTTGATTCCCGCAAAGATATACAAGAGATATCTGCTTTAACCAGCCCTAATTTTGAACTAGAGAGAAGATAACCAGTCAACAGCTCCCATAACCAACTCTTTAGCCACTCATGTCAACTTAATATCAGAATTTGATCGCCAGTCTTGTGTTTCACCCACTGCGTGTTTGCGTTAGAGTGCCGCGAACATTAAATCCACGTCCACTCAGTCACCAGTAATAGCATGATAAGTGTATATATATATAATATGTGATCAATTATAACGTTAGAAACCGGGTTTCGATACCCACGGTAGGCAGAGTACAGATAGCCATTGTGTAACTTTGTGCTTAACAACAAACAACTACAATTCTATTAATCAAATTAATCCTTTGACATTAATAAAGTAAGTATGTATACATCATTTTTAGCCCAAAGTCCCGCATTCATCATGTAATATCCAACAAATGGAAGCTACAAAGCTAATAAACGATCTATAAAACTCAATCCCTTTTTTAAGTTCTTTTACGTGTTGTGCAGTAACATTTAAAATTGCAAATGCGTTAATTCAGTACATTCACGTTATAATGGGCCTCTATACACCATTATACATGTAAATTCACTTCTTGTTAGACATAAAATGTTCCTACCTGACTTGCTCGTTCTAAGCCATTCATAAAGACTTCCATTTTGGCCGATCTAAAAACCAATATATACAAGAAATTTCCACATTAGCTTCATTAATGTAGCATACATATTAATACACCACGTTTAACAATTATTATAATTACTAACTGTGGCACCCGTCCGTTGGACAGGCGAAATAAAAACTCGTTTATGACAAAGGATAGGAAACTGTGCTTCTACATTTTTTCTTAACATTAAGATTGGTGCTCATTGATCAAGAAATGTGGAAACGTATAAGGAACATATTGACGTTTATTTTAATTACCTACAACAATCAAGTCCTTACTTATTCATTGTCTATCTCTTTATCAACCTTTGGTGGAACATATTTGATAACGAAAGGTCATGTTAAAATGTTTTATAAAAATGATGATGTTCATTTATCTTTACAATAATAAAGATGTGTTGTTGTATTAAAAGGAAATAAAACTTGTGATACTTTTGCAGTTAATAACTATGTTGATTTTTAGCTTTTAAGAAAAATTTGGTTTTTCGTACATATCATTTGTAACAATACTCTATATTGTATTTATATTTGAAATTTCTGAAACAGCATGAGCTGAAAGTAATTCCATATTAGCTTAAAAGGTACAAGCAAAAAAACAGCAACAAAAACGAATCCAGTTTTAAGTCAGAGCTAAAGAGTGGTATAGTGGTGGAGCCTTAACAGAAAATTTGAGTATCTGAATAAATATTCGATCTTTAATCAAGGATATCGCTGAAAATTACCAATAGGCCATAGAATACATGCTCCAGAATTTGTTACTTATAAACTGTCCACTGTAAAAGGTAATAAAATAGATCGGAGAAATTCCCTGTAAAACCAGTTGAATGTTCTAATTTCCGAATAAAAACGTGTTTATTATCTAAAAATTCATATCATGTATAACGATCGTTCTTAGTATTAGGGAAAAAAAGGTAAATATTTTTATACAGAAGTTGCAGACATTTTGGTACTGCATCTGGCGAGATAGTGGCACAATATTAAATGCCTTACATAACAAACAGTGCTTATCCTACTGTTACTTGTATTTTGTTATTACATTAATCTCTGAGGCTTTTTTTATTATTAACCTGACTATCTTCTCGTCAATTATGTTTGATCTCTCTAAAGTTGTAAAACTACATTTTAAATGTTCAATCCGAAACATTTTCAATAACTTATATATAATAGGTGGAATATTCAACTTTAACAGCACACGTGGGCTACAAAGTCAGGTCAGAGATCCCTCAAGTTACAGGAATATTGTACCTGCTTTTGAATTACTGACCAGCAGCCCTTGTCGCCATAAGGTATTTGTCCGACTCTTTGAACTGAATAAAGAGATTGATGTGCACTTTCTTAAAACGCCCAGGGTTGACAATGCGTGATCAGCAGCATCACGTCTCGAACCTTGGACCCTTCGATCCACAACCCAACAACCAAACCATTAGGTCACGCCCGGGTCGATTAAGCTATAAAAAATTCATCCTCTGAAGTTACATTTAACGAATATTGTTATTGTAATGTTGGCTTAGCGTTAGGATTTGAAACTAATCTAAATCTCCCAAACTAGCCTAAGCTTGTGAGATTATAGTTGGAAATATCGTTATCAGTGGGGTTAATAAACTGATGATGGAATTCAATTGAATGTTTTTCATTTTTGTGTGCTGATTCATAACTTTATATGATTGACTTTGTTAACACATATGTAATTTTTAAATACTTTTATGTCCGATTTATGTAATTAGCTTATTTTTTTAACAATTAATATTTTTTCACATCTGCGTAAAAACGTATTCACGAGGAAAATTTGTAGTTCCGGTAGGTTTATTTTTACATTGGCTATCTAAAGAGGCTTTCTTCATTTCACACAGTTTGTAACTGGAAATATATGTATAGAGACATCGATCATTCCACATTACTTATGGCAGCAGGAAATTCATAATGAAGAAATCAAACGAACGTTTTGAGCTCTTGCTCCTCCGTAATTTTTAAGATTAATTCATTAATTGCTAAACATTTCAGAAAGGTCGCGGATCCAGGTCGACAAAGGAAAACCTGACTTTAACATTACGAAAACTTCTTACAGAAATGTTCCTGAGATAAACAACATCTTTGAGAGTTCCTCACTTGAACCTTCCATTATCGTTGAACAGAAACTTTGCTACATGCGCAACATTTTGTATTTTTTATTTTTTGCTCTGCAGTTGGGTTTGTAATGTTCTTCTTCAATCCATATTTCTTACATGTAGGTTTAGGTTTGTGTTTTAAAACTTAAAGCTCTGCAACAAAAGTTTTCAATAAAACGACATTGTGATTTTTCGTTCAAGACTTGTCGGTTGGAATAATTCAAATGATTGAAAGACAAAAAAAGCGATACATAATATTACCCTGCAGGAGGTTTTTCTTAACATGTATAATCGAGGAATAGGGAACCAGCTCTTTTGTTTGCAGAATGAATGCCCCTTCCTCTCTCTCTCCTACAGTAATATGTAAGGCCATGAATCAGTAAGCAAACTTAACAAAGAAACCCGATTGAACTATTAAATAAACCGTAACGAAAGCAATTCCCGGAGAATCAATGTTATCCTGCTGTTAAATATATATATGTTTGCATTAATACGATATTTGTATGTGCATAGTGCTCCAAACTGTGCTGTGCTTTTATTGAATGTAAATTTCATTATCACCAGTACGTAGTTTCACGTTAGTTCGTACACTTATTGATCCACGCATACTGCTTGAATAAAACACAATCTTGCCTACGTTTATCTCTTACAGCAAATATTTATATGTTACAACGGCTTGTACAGATTAACATTTCAATTTCTAACAGAGGAGTCAGAACGGGATTTCAAGCTTGAAAAAAAAAAGGACATAAGAAGAAAGCTGAAATGAAGTGGCATTTAATTTGATCAACTGTGCTAATTTTAGTAATACAAGTACCAGATTAACACACAGCGTGAGAAGAAACAGAACCGTCAGAAAATCAAAGAGAGGCACGTGGATGAAAGAAAGTTTAAAGAAAGAAATAACAACTCGGGACTACCTCCTTGTAGTTTCTAGTAATCACTTTAGGAGGAAAATGGAAGCAAATCAAACCTCTTCCATCATACGGACTTAAAAATGACCTACAAAACATCTTACCTTACTTCTTTTTTCATGTATTAGAAACCTATTTTTATCATGCTTAGTTTAGAAAAACACGAACATTTGTTTTCTAAGTCATAAAAGAAAAGAAAGGGCGATGAACCCACAACCATTCTGATGAATATAATTAAGCAGATCAGTGTTTCTTCTGCAATATTTAATTTTGCATGATCATGCTGAATTAGCAGAACTTGTTGCTATGGAAAATGGTGCATATAACTTTTGAAGCAATATTTTTATATTTTTGTTTAAGTAAAATATGTTTTTCGTATTAAATTTATTACAGTAGATGTAAAATAGAAGTGGGTGCATTACCAAAATTTTAGAAAAACAAAACAAAAACGAATACATCTTTACATCAAGTCAAAGCTAGAGAGTGATACCATCTTTAATCATTAGAGAAAATGCAGGGCCCCGTTGGTTCTCTAAATGTTCTCGTTGGATCTCTAAATGTCGCGTTTACTAAGGAATACTCTTATAACTTTTATCTATCATCTATAAATACATAAACTAAAATACTTCCTTTCTGTATATTTAATACAATTGCACAACATGGTGTATGTGAAATGAACCATGTTGAACATGTCTCAAGAGTGCTAATGAAAAGTAGCTTTTTCATACCTGTTCAGAACACTTACCTGGCGTGAGAACAGCCATCATACTTCAGCTTTAATTTTAAGAACTCAGACCTGGCCAGTTCCAAGGCTATCAAAAAACATCGTGATTGTCAATATTTCTTGTGGTAACCGCTATTATTTAATTATCAGGCTTCACAAAAGTTTAACATTATAACACATTTTATTTGAAAGTACATATAAGAGTCAACAAATGCCTCACTATCTACATAAAGATCGTTTTACCTAAAAATCAAAAGTATTCAAAAACAAAATTGAAATTGTGCAAATTTCTTTAGTATTAAGTAGCTCTTCTGGAGCCCCCCCCCCAATGGGACAGCGGTATTTCTATGGGGACTTACAACGCTAGAAACCGGATGGGCAGAGCACAGATAGTCCATTCTGTAGCTTTGTGCTTAACTTTAAAAAAAAAGAAAGGAAACAACTGTTCTGGAAAAAAAATGTGGTAAAGAAAAATTCTCAGTCATGTATTAGGTCGTCAAGAAATTAATGTCACGTCTTGGAACACTTTCATTAACCATCACCACCCCCTCAAAAAAAAACATCACGTATAATAGTTAAACGAACCGCCTAAACGTCACCTTGTTTGTATATTTTCATGTTAATAACTGATTAAGATTCAGTTTGGTTTTGTCTTTTTGAATTTCGCGCAAAGCTACACGAGGGCTATCTGCGCTAGCCGTCCCTAATTTAGCAGTGTAAGACTAGAGGGAAGGCAGCTAGTCATCATCACCCACCGCCAACTCTTGGGCTACTCTTTTACCAACGAATAGTGGGATTGATCGTCACATTATAACGCCCCCACGGCTGAAAGGGCGAGCATGTTTCGTGTGACGGGGATTCGAACCCGCGACCCGCAGACTGCGAGTCGAGCGCCCTAACCACCTGGCCATGCCGGGTCAACCTGAAAGCGTGTAAGTTGTTCAGCAGCTTCGCGGGTCAAACCTTAGACTTTCGGTTCCGCAGCCCGATAAGTTAATCATTGGGCCATACTCGGCCTTAAAATATATTAAATCTATCTATTGGTGGATGAGAACCTTTTAGTAGATTGTCACACGAAGATTATTATCGCCATAATTACAAATATTTGATGAAAGAACACGATTTCACTGTTAAAATGCGCATTTTTTTATAATAAAAGACGTAATACTATCTTTAATATAATTTCTTCCAATTTTCAAGAGGAGAATAATAATTGCTTAGCGGAGAAACATGGTAAACATTACAACCTCGGCGAAAGGCAAATATAAACCATACCCCTGATTTAGCAATAAGTTCTAAGCAAATTCTAAAGTATTATAGAACTGTTGCTCCAGAGGGTGGTTTGCGATTAAACAACAATAAACAAGTCTGTTACAGAGATTAAACAAGCGCAATTATTCACACCAGAAGTGGCATTTTGTACTCACCACTTTGTAGTTCCCCAACTTGCTGTTCGGCTTCGTCCAGTTTCTTAGCAACGTACACGTGAGTTTCGAGAAACCGTCTCTCTATTTTTATTTGCTCAGTCTGTAAAGAATAAACTGTCAGACTGATTGTATACAATAAAATATGTAGGCTGGTCAGTGATGACAGCGGAATTTATCTGAAGAATAATACAGTTTAGGTAAAGTAAGACGATAAAACATCATTATTTACTTTTGGAAAAACCATAACAAACGATAAATCGTTAGCATTTAACTTCTGCTAAACCTTCACAAATAACGGTATGAAACGCTAACATTTAATCAATACCGTTAACAATTTGAAATAAGATAGATACACAAAGGATAAAGCTTTTTGTATAACTAATTCTTTTAGAATGAATGATAAAAAATACATTTATTTTCGTAAAAAAAAGGATAATTTTGAAAGCTGTTGTGAGTTAAGGTATGTGCTTTAAGCATTGAAAAGATATCCAGTCAAGTCTGTTCCTAGCTCCTTATTTCGGAATGATACATTCGGTTTTAAATTATTGTCGAACTTTTGGTACGTTATAATATGCTTATGCTCATATTTTCGTGGACTTTACAAAATTTCCCTCACTGTACTATATATAAATATATCAATATACAGATATAAATGCTGTTACAAAGCGGAAGTCGCGTGACGCTGCTAGCGCATGCGTGAATGAGTTTCTCGAATTATCAGGGAACTCCTCGAATTTTGTCGAACCCCCTTCTTTAGTATATAAGACAAAAACGTACTGACTGTGCAATTACTGTGTACTAAAAGTTTGTATCGAGAAAGAATAAACTGGTTTAATAAAGTTCAGCTGAAGTTCTTCGGAAATAATTTTTACGGTAAATTAACAAACAAGCAGATACGCAACAAAAAAAGAAGAAAATGGAAACGAGAAGTGGCAAATCAAACTACAACTTAGCAGATTTGATGGCAGCAATACAAGAACACCAAAAAAACAAGACAAACGAGAAAAGAAACAAGAAGAGAGACAACAGCAGTGGCAAGAAAACCTGCAACAGTGGCAGCTTGAACAGCAAAATAAACAAGAGAGATTACAGCAGTTGTTGGAGGAAAAGAAAAGAAACAAGAAGAGAGGTTATAGCAGTGGTTGTAGGAGAAAGAAAATAAACAAAAAGAGAGACTACAGCGTGGCAAGAAAACCAGCACCAGTGGCAACTGGAACAAGAAAGGAAACAGTAAGTACAAGTGGAAAAGATTAGTAAATTTCAAAGTGAACTAGATACATTTAAGGACGATTTACTGTCTTTTACACAAGGAGGATATATTATCCATGGACCTAATCAGCCCCAGACAACAGGAAGCCCCTTCCAGACCCTACAGCTAAACCTTAATGCAGACACCTTCAGTCCTGCCAGAACTCACATTCCATGATATTCACCATCAAGTGCATTCAAACATGAAAACGTCTGCTGATTCTATGAAGCTCTGTTATGATAAGAGATCTACTGACGTCAGCTTTGTGCCAGGAGACAAGGTATGGTAGTATAATCCCAGGAAAACCAAAGGGAAGTTTCCTAAGTTGTCTTCTCCATGAGAAGGCCCATATGACATAGTGGATCGTCTCTCAGACGTTACTTTCCGAATAAAATGTCGTCGGCGAGGTAAGCCGAAGGTAGTGCATGCCAACAGGCTTTGGCGTTATCACGGTCCAGGACATTTCAGTTGGGATGAAGTGAACAATGGAACAAATGACGCTGCTGAAGACCTGTCACCAGAAAAAGCCACTGTCAAAGAAGAAACTCTATTCGGTT
>NW_013668763.1:90020-96193 GCF_000517525.1 Limulus polyphemus
ATAGGACGTTTCCTGACGGAGCAGATGAATTCCACGTAAAGCAGAAGACAATAAGACGGAGACCAGTACGAAAGAAGAAATGTCCTGCAAAATTAAGATACTTTGTTGTATTTTAATTTTGTGTTTGTAAATTCTGTACATTTAATTAAGTTATTGTTAATTATCTATTGGTTTAATGTAAGTGGCTATTGTTCGTCCCGAACAATACTAAGGAAGGGACAGTGTTAGGACAGCGGAAGTCGCGTGACGCTGCTAGCGCACGCGTGAATGAGTTTCTCGAATTATCAGGGAACTCCTTGAATTTTAGTACATAAGCCTGGCGAGAAAAGCCAACGGTGATGGAATGCATGATTAAAACGAACAGTAGTCACGGTAAGTTATCGAGATTGTGAATCGCTGTGATTTATAGCGTGTATTATTAAAGTTGTTAAGTTTAAAGTGACGAAAAACGTACTGAATGTGCAATTATTGTGTACTAAAAGTTGTGTCGAGAAAGAATAAACTGGTTTAATCAAGAAAGGACTTGTATCGCTGAAGTTCCCGAGAAACAATTTCAACCGGGAATTAACAAACAAGCAGATACGCAACAATACATATTTATGACAAAATTGTTCACAGCATTAGGCATAGGTTTCTAAGCAATTTCGAAAAGTTTTAAGCTTGGATCCCTTTTGCACAATTTGGAAAAAAAAAGAAAATTTATTAGTTTTACATAACAGTGACACAGCGGTATGTCTGTGGACCGCTAGAAACCGGGTGGGCAGAAACAGATAGCCCTTTGTGTTGCTTTGTGCTTAATAACAAACAACAACTCACAAGGGTTTGCTGAGACGCAGTATCTATGACAAAGTTGCACCTTTGGCCATCCAGCTTTCCTGTCACATAAACACTATGTGTACTTGCCATTTTACACTCAGCTGTTGGGACTTTCACGATGGGGGTTGATGGGCGTCCCTCAGCACCAACCACTACTGGTTTCCCGAAGCTGACTTATTGGTGGTATTCTTTTTACACTGGCTCCTCATATGTCCTTGCTCTCCACAGTTCCAACAACCTTTCTGGGTAGCAGCCTTTCCTGTCATGGCATCTTCCCTATGTTGAAGTTGCCAGCAGTGAGCTCTCTTGTGCCCAGGTTTATTACAGTGCCAGCAAACTCTCTCAAACTTCTCTGAAAGCTGACCTTTTCTGGCCTTGAATCCTGATGACTGTACCAGCCTTGGTACCTCTGTGCTGGACTTAACGTAGGATTCAAATTCAAGAGCACTGGCCATTGCATCCTGCATAGTAGAGGGGTGTGCTTACTTTACTTGTATTTTCAGTTGTGGACTGTCCAAGGCGTCTACAAACTGATCCCTCAGTAACAGCATGAGGAGATCGGGTGGTGCAGTTGGGTAGGCCTTGTGTGCCATACTTTCCATGTCCTGTGCCAGCTCTTGCAAGCTCTCCCCTTTAGCACGGACTCTCGTCTTAAACCTAGCCCTGTAGACTTCAGACTGATTTTGGGTTCCATACCTGAGTTGTAGAGCCGCTACCAGTGCTCTATAGTTTTGTCTGTCGTCTTCTGACAACTGTCCAAGTATTTCCAGTGGTTGTCCCTTCAAGCTCGTTGCCAGATATACTGCTTTATGCTCCTCTGTCCATCCATTCATTTCTGCCAGTAGCTCAAATTGTGGTCTATATGCTTCCCACGGTGCCTTCCCATCGAATTCCTATGCCTTCCTTCGTACTGGATCACCCCTATTGCTGACATTCATATCTGGGATGTGACTTCTAACAGGACTGAAGATGTCTGCATTAGGGTTTAGCTGCAGGGTCTGGAAGGGGCTTGCTATTGTCTGGGGCTGATTAAGTCGATGGTTAATGTATCTTCTTGTGTAAAAGACAATAAATCATCCTTTAATGTATCCAATTCGCTTTTAAGTTTACTAATGTTTTCCATTTGTACTTCTTGCCACTGTTGCTGACTTTCCTGTAGTTGCTGCTGGCTTTCTTCCCGTTTCCTTTCTTGTTCTAGTTGCCACTGTTGCAGGTTTTCTTGCAACTGCTGTTGTCTCTTTTCTTGTTTCTTTTCTCGTTCTTCTTGTTTCTTTTGCTGTTATTTTATTGCTGCCATAAAATCTGCTAAGCTGTAGTTTGATTTTCTGCCTCTCGTTTCCATCTTCTTCTTTTTTTTTATTTTCTGTCCCACTTTCTGACACCAATTTGTTACTTCTCTGGTCATTAGTTAATTTTCCGTAAAAACTCTTTCCGAAGAAACTTTAGCGATACAAATCCTTTCTTAAATAAAATTTTGCAATACACTTAATTTTCACAGTTACGCTATAACAAACGCTATAATTCACAACCAACGTCTCACGTACTCAACAATACGTCTCTCTCTGTCCGCAGTTCAATTACATTGTTGCCGTCAATTCTTACCGGTCTTATATATACAAGAATACCGCATATCTAGTAACCTCCCGAGACTTCAGGAAGGGACAGGATCCTTCTAGAAGTTTATGACGTGTTACTAGGGTCACGTGATTTCCGCTGTCGTAACAGCTTTATTTTTGTGCGCCAGCAATACGGAGTGTGGGACGCGCTTATACTCGATTCGATTTTATTACTCATTACGATATCTACCAGCCTACCCTCAAATCGAAATTCTCTTAGACACGATTAGAGTTAATTAATCTATGGGACATTGGGCGTGGTCAAATACATCAACCAAAAGGGTTTGACCTCCTAAGTCCAAAACTGTAAGTAGATCTGAAATCGGTCAAGAGATGAAAAAACAACAACAACAAAACAAAACACAAACTCTGACCCGTGCTATGAGTCGCTATGGTGTGGCTAAAAACAATGTTTTAATAAATTTGTGTGAAATAATCAATAACTCAAAAAGTGAATATTAAGTAACAATAGTAACGTTTAAAGAATACAGCCCGTAATAATTGAAAAATAACCTAAAAATGTAAGGTGAGCACATTTTCAAATACCTATTCTTTTTATTTATAGCAAAGCGACTAAGATTTCCATTGTCCCTAATCTAACCTCCTGTCTAGAAGGAAAGGAGACCAGTCAGCAGTACCCTACTATCCACGCTAAGGGATTGGCTGCCGCTCTTATAGCACATAAGATGATCCAGAACAACAACAAAAAACAATTACAAACAAATCATTGATTTTTACTATTTAATAAACTAACATAAATAATCTCAAATTGAGGATATGGGGATATATTTAATTTCAAGTTGAGGATACAATATGATTTATGAGTGCTTACATTCCGTATGATTCTTGACCATTCTAAACATGAAACTTGTATCCTTACAAATCGGTCTACATTTCTCATAGAGTAAGTTTTGTTTACAACTTGAACGTCAGTTAAGATATTTTAGAAATAGATCGTAATTTTTACAGAACCGCATTTTACGAGAATCACCCCTAAGTTGTAATAACAAGTATGAAGTTATTTCTTACATTAATAGCACAATATCAACAATACAAATATACACAAGCATGGTGAACTATCAGTTTCAACAATAGTCAAATTCGTGTCTTTTAGAAACTAAAAGAAAGAAAGATTCCATTATGTAAATGACAGATTTATCTATTTGCAAGAATTTGATAATATGAACGAAACTAATAGGGTTTGTCTATCTTTGTAGATTGTAAAATGACAGGCAGAAATGTATTTATTACCTGAAAGTTCTGATGAATTTCTCAAGGCCAGGTTTATAACAATGTGTTTCTGAGAAACTTCCAGTTGCCCAACTGCTTGAAATTACATGAGAGACTGGTCGATTACCTGTTCTAGTAGTAGTACAACAGTGCAACGAAATCAAACACTGAGAAACTGACCGACTATCTGTTCCAGTAGCAGTCCAACTATGCAATTAGATCAAACACTGAGAAACTGACTGACTATCTGTTCCAGTAGAAGTCCAACTGTGCAACTACATCAAACACTGAGAAACTGACCGACTATCTGTTCCAGTAGCAGTCCAACTATGCAATTAGATCAAACACTGAGAAACTGACTGACTATCTGTTCCAGTAGAAGTCCAACTGTGCAACTACATCAAACACTGAGAAACTGACCGACTATCTGTTCCAGTAGCAGTCCAACTGTGCAACTAGATCAAACACTGAGAAACTGACTGACTATCTGTTCCAGTAGAAGTCCAACTGTGCAACTAGATCAAATACTGAGAAACTGACCGACTATCTGTTCCAGTAGCAGTCCAACTGTGCAACTAGATCAAATACTGAGAAACTGACCGACTATCTGTTCCAGTAGCAGTCCAACTGTGCAACTAGATCAAATACTGAGAAACTGACCGACTACCTGTTCCAGTAGCAGTCCGTCTGTGCAACTAGATCAAACATCGACAGAGTGACTGACCATCTCTTCCAATAACAAAACGGTGCAACTAGACCAGATACCGACAGAATGACTGACCACGTGTTCTAATAATAAAATTGTGCAACTAGACCAAACACCGACAGAATGACTGACCACGTGTTCTAATAATAAAACTGTGCAACTAGACCAAACACCGACAGAATGACTGACCACGTGTTCTAATAATAAAACTGTGCAACTAGACCAAATACGTTTAGTTCATTAAAAATATACTAAAATGAAATGTTCACCTACTTCGAGTTTGTCTAAACATACACACACACACGCTTCAAGCTAGTCATACGCCATGTTTACTGACACCTGCTGTTACAGGTAAAGTAACTCAAAACCATATAAGAGTAACAGTCTTAAAAAACTAATTTTAAAAATGTTACATCAAATATATAATGATACTAATATTATAAAATAAAATAATATTTGTCCCTTCTATTATTCTCTTAGTGAATTACTCAATATACTCTTTTCTACTCATGGTTATTGAAGGGAGACACTAAATCAAACCTGTACAAGTTAAGACTAACTGAACAAGATAATTCTTATTTTTTATGAAAAGTAAATAACTATTTGAAATAAAAAATGTCAAATAATTGTAAAACAACAAATCAAGACTATTACAACACAAAACATCAAAATGAGCCAGATATTCGCATGCAAAATCCAAAAGACTCAAATGTTGACATATATTCTTATTCTAAGCTCAGGAGCCAAGTAAAGCTTTTACATGATAAAAAAAAGGAGAAGAAAAATAAAACATGCGAAATGAGGGGTGTTTTATTGTCTTTTTTTTTTCTGAGTCAGAAGTCCCACTCATCCACCTCAAAGTTATTTAGGAAAACGTCACTCACCAAAAACTCATGAAAACTGTGGTAAACTGATGAAATTTACAAGATACTGGGTTTTTATGAATGATGTACAGATACACGTCTGACAAGCTCATTCTAAGACGTTTCTCATGCAGCAAACAGCCATATGAAGATTAATTTTAGTGAGTCATGCATTTCTGTGTGACATCTTCCCACTACAGATGTATATATACACATATGACATGTATCCTGGCTCTGAACCAACGACAACTAGCTCCAGTTGTATAGGTGTGAAACTCGTAGTTTTATGTAAAGCCAAGGTTTTAGGTTACAGTAACAAGTTTAAAGGCCATGATGGATCAATCTATTATAAAATATTATTCATCAACACAACCTTGGATGTAAGTTTAGTGTGTCATCCTTGGCACAACCCACGAGGATATACGAACTGATGATGGATAATCCATGTCTTAACCATTTGAATGTCTGTGGTATAATATCTTCGAACTTGATCGCGTTGTTTTATGTAATGCATCATGCATTACATTCTACCCTCGTCCCGTGACAATATGTAATGCATGGTGAGTCATTTTAGGCCTTAAACACCTGATCGCATGTACCGCATAACGCATTCATCTCAATCACTTCTAGCGCAAGACGTTTGGCCTTAACCACATGGTCGTATGCACTACATAGATTATCATCTTCAAACGTAACCAAGTAAACGAATTATAAAAATCGTATCATTTAAGATCCTAACTACAAATACATAGGTACTGTTTGATATATCATGTAAATAGTGTTTTCTAATGAACAATCATTGGCTGGTAAAGAGGGCAACAAATGATCAGTTGCCCGAAATCAACAGTCAATAATACTTTTATTCTACCCTCCCATCTTCTGTTTCAATGTTTTAAAACTGAATAATTAGTACTATCACATAGTATATTTGTCCTATGTTTG
>NW_013668763.1:96525-105388 GCF_000517525.1 Limulus polyphemus
AACGAATAGTGGGATTGACCGTCACATTATAACGCCCCCACGGCTGAAAGGGCGAGCATGTTTGGTGGGATGCGGATTCGAACCCGCGACCCTCAGATTGTGAGTCGAGCGCATATTTTGCCTATATCCGGTTTAAAATTTCATTGAAGATTTTGATTTCACTGTAAGAATCAATAAGATTTAGAAACTTTTAATTTTCAAAGTATAATATAAAAAAGTCTTGACGTTATGATGACAATGTAAACGAGATGTGATGACTCATGATGTCATGATTATGTCAACGATCTGTGTTGAGTCTTTACGTATTATGATGTTAATTATTTATTTTGACTCAACAAAATGATGATGATATAAACAATATGTGTTGAGGTATTATATAATGATGATATCAAAGACTTGTGTTAAGTCATGATGCATTGTTAGTTATTTGTGTTGACTTGTGACATCATGATAATGTTATCAACAATATATGTTAACGGCTCATGGTATCATGTTTACGTCAAAGACTTGCGTTGGCTCAAGACGTCATGAAGATGTCCTCAACTTGTGTTGACTCATGAAGGTTTATGATATTATTAATTCTGGAGTTGATTCATAATATCATATTTATTGTATCACCAGAAAGATTAAAAGTGCATATGTGAGATTATAATTTTTTGACATCTTGTATTACATCACAAGTAAATGCAACAACGTTTAAACAAAACACACACAAGAGGTTGTATATGCTTACATACAATTACAAAAAATGACAACACTGAAAAAATAATGAAACAGAAATAAAACATATTTGACAGAAAAAAAAACTCTAAAAAAATTGGGTTAACTAAACTATATAGTTAATCGTATCAGGTATAACTGGCCGCGACCCGATAAACAGTTACGTTAGTTTTCATGACCTTCATTTGAATTTTCCTTATTCTATCATTATCACGCGCGGCATTTAAGCTACGCTTTCTTGCAGACATTATGCACTAGATCGATAAATCCTGGCCTATTTAAAAACAATTTTACGCAGTCAGACAAACAAACTCACGTAGACGTAACTTTATTTGATAAAACTACACGTAAAGTAAACAGTAAAGGAAAGTTATATAATAGCATACAGAGTATGACACAGTTATGAGCGTTCAGTGTGTGTATGACCTGGTTTTACAAGCTGAAACAAATAAACTCATAAAAACGAAGAATAAAACCAGTACTAAATAAAAAGCAGCAAAAAGATGTTTATGACAGTCTCTGAAACGAACTGAAGCTAAATTATTGGAAAGTAAAGTAAATGTAAAGCTGTAATGAAGGCAAACTTAGCTGAATATGCAGAAACATCTGAATGCGTGTTTAAATTACACGCGGGTTAAGTATTGTTTGTGTGAACCATTTTGCAAGTAAAAACAAACAACGGATGGCAATGAAAGTGTGCCATTATGTAGCATATTCGTTGCATTAAAAAGTTTGAATAAGCAAACAACAGGTAGGATGATTCTGAACGGAAAAGTCAATGGCCTTTCTAACGATATGAGATTTGTAGCATTTGATCGAGAAATTTGCGAGAAAAGTTCCGGACAGACAAACTCAAGTGTATCATTTATATAGATTAACGCGAAACACACACACGAGAAGTCAGAAATTTTAATACTTAACTTCTGTAACAAGTACGAAGTCAAGGGAAATAATAAGAATTAAACAGAAGCTCCAAAACAGAATACTCTACCTGCACGCCGGCGTTCTCTGTTTCATGTTGTGGACTGATAGTCAGTTCTGGAATTAGAAAGAAAAATAAATTGTAAGGAACTTATTCAAGATTTAACTTCAGTATCGACATAGGAAAGGTGATATATCTGGCAAGACAAAGGTTATATCTAGTAATAAAGTCTTAAAGGGATTAAAAATGATTTTATGTTTTGTTTGCTGTTAAGCAAAAATTTCCACAATGGCTTATCTGTGCTCTGTCCATCGCAGGTATCGAAACCCGATTTTGAGAATTATAAATCCTTAAATTTACCCCAGAGCCATCGGGGGGGGGGGGAAGGGGGCTGACAAATATGAGGAAATATGTTTACTAATTTTTCATGCAAAGATTAAGATAAAGAAAACCCTCTGATTGTCTGATTATATTCAGAAAATATAATTATTAATTTCAACAAACTTTCAGTTCTTAAAATTTTTATATTAAATTTCGTAACATATTTTCACTGAAGAATAATGATAATACAAATAAAACTCTTCAAGAAAACTCCATATATTTTACATTTGAAAATGCTAAAAATTTAAATGTAATCGGTTTGAGTTCAGGGAAATAACCATACGAGTCTCCTCTTAAACCACACTACATAAGTACAGAGTAGCCCCCAGTGGCACAGCGGCGTGTCTGCGGACTTACAACGCTAGAGTCCGGGTTCCGATACCCGTGATGGGCAGAGCTCAGATAGCCCATTGTGTAGCTTTGTGCTTAATTACAAACAAACAAAATACAGAGTAGGACGTACCGAATACCCTAAAACGAAAGTGTATACAAGTAACACAACCAACCTTAACTTTACAAATGTTCAAAATGTCCATCGCCTTTATCAAATGCATTTGTGGCAGAAAAATTATTATAAAAAGTAACATGAAATAGAGCATAATTATTTTTATTGGTACGTTATTTATGTTTTTTTTTATTGGGATAAAAATCGCCACGACCAATCCTATGTAACAAAAATAAATATCAAAAATAGACTGTTTATCTAAGTATGGGTTGATGTTAGACACATGAAAGTTAAAATATTTAATTTATATTTCCACATAATGTTAATAAGGTATATTTTGATTGAAGCTATAGTAAGACACAGCTTCAGAAATAATAAGAAATTTTAGGAAAAATATTCTTATAACTTGCCATAATTTGTCCAAATGATCCCAACGTTTTACCTAGGACTTAATTACTTTTTTCATTATTATTAAAATGTCATTCAATGCACACATGATCCACCCCAGACATGTTTCGCTGTACTGCATGTTTAACTTCTGCTTGAACAATCACACTTAATAATCTTCAAATTGCGTGATAAAACCCGTTCGAGCAATTAAAACAGAGAATAGCCAGTAAAATACACGATTTTCTTTGTTCTGTTAAAGGATTGTAGCACACTGTAGCATTGTTGATACTTCAGGTTTCACAACAAAGTTCTACACATTCCGACTCATCTATTACATGCACGTTAAATATTGTGTAGTTTCTGAGTAGAACACTTCATCTTATTGGACTGGTTTAAAAGCCTATGTGTGTGTTTGTGCATGTATATATATAAATATATATGTACTAGTATTTATAATTAAAGTGAACTCATTATATTCTTCCTATCAGGTTAACCCATCAACAAATAATTATAAATGAAATGGAAAATAATCAGACAAAAATCAAAACACTTATGGATAACTAACTTACACGCAGGTTCAATGCGTAAGTATGTTTACATAGCTGAACATCACGACAGATCTAATGTGAAAATTGCGCATGCGTCTCCGTTTTGTTCTAGTAGCTATGTCATTGGATCAGGACCTCCGGGTATATCGTAGAAGCACTTTTTTAAACGTTTTCGTATCCACTTACGTTGGATTTGTAAATCAGTTTAGTCCAAACTACTGTAATGCTAACAGGGGCTAATACACTCTAAATAAAAAAACAAAGACAATGTGATGAGTGTGAAATTTAAATTTAAAGAGAGACTGGTTTGACTTCTTTTTTATATATCCTTTCATAAACGGAAACAAGCATTCGCATGGAACTGAATTAGTAACCCTTAACTGTTTACCAGACACTATAAAAAATTGATTTTTGAAAAATCCCGCTAAAGCTTTCTATTCAATCTATGCTACACAAAAAGCAATATTTTATCAAGAAACATCGCATTATCGCAAATAAATGACATGCCGAAAGAAATCACTAAACGTATTCATGTCTAGCAAAAACCGCGTTTCACAAAAGCTGCTTACTTTTACTTAGTTTCAAAATGATAAAAAAAAACACGAATGATAGAATTTAACTTCGTAAATAATGTTTCTGTAACATCTACAGAGAAGAGGACTGTTCATTGGTGATCAATCAAGGGTAAATAAAGGAACATAACATTCGCCCGCTCTATTCAATGCAAAACTTTCTGTGCCTTCACGGTAAATGTTGAAAGCGACATGTGATATTTTAAATGAAATGTTTCTTTGCAAGTGATTCACTGTCACTCGTTCAAAAAGACTCCAGTCTATTTAAAACTATCATATACAAGTGATTCACTGTCACTCGTTCAAAAAGACTCCAGTCTATTTAAAACTATCATATACAAGTGATTCACTGTCACTCGTTCAAAAAGACTCCAGTCTATTTAAAACTATCATATACAAGTGATTCACTGTCACTCGTTCAAAAAGACTCCAGTCTATTTAAAACTATCATATATACACACAATACCAGCGTTAATGTGTACACGGATACCTGTCAGGAAATCGTTATTTCGATAAGCAGTAGGAAATAAAATCTAGACCAGTGAAAAGAACTGAATTAAACGATCAAGATCTTCTTACCTCTAAGATACGCCGTACAATATAAAACTGGCAAACACCGTAACCATTATTCAAAGTACATACATTTCAAACTAGAAAGAAAGAAAGAACTAATTATGCCAAACATTTGTCTTCGAATGAAAAACAGGTTCTGCCACTTATGATCTAAGATACGCCGTACAATATAAAACTGGCAAACACCGTAACCATTATTCAAAGTACATACATTTCAAACTAGAGAGAAAGAAAGAACTAATTATGACAAACATTTGTCTTCGAAGGAAAAACAGGTTCTGCCACTTATGATCTAAGACGAATCAGAATTTCTTCGATGTTTCCTTCCTTCAGGTTAGATGAGCGTATCCTCACATTTTCCAATATTTCCTCTTTCGCCATGTGCATTCCTTACCGATTAAATACAAATATGAGGAAATACTCACATTTACGTCGCTTACATCACTAAGACACATTGTAAAAAAGATGTGTGGGTTAGGTTGACTCCAACTATTCAATAATGTCTTCTATCACCTTTCCTTTTCCTGTTTGCAATAAACTGGATCGTGAGGACAACAACACAAGGGAAAATATAAGGGATACAGTGGAATATGCTAGCCCAGCTGGATGATTTGCAGCTTGCCGACGATCTGGCACTTCTTTAACACAGCCAAATGCAGGATAAAACTACCACCTTGGAAACACTCAGGGAAATTAGGACTGCACATCAATAAAGGCAAAACCAAGCTAATAAAGTACAACAGCTCAATTTTTTTGGGAGGAGAACCTTTGGAAGAAGTGAACGCCTTTACCTACCTAGGCAGTGTCATTGACAAGAAGAGCGGCATAGAAACAGAAATCAAGGACAGAATCAACAAAGCGAGAGCAGTTTACTTGACTTGAAGAAACATCTGGGATTCCACAGAAATTACAACTGCTACAAAAACGAGGATTTTCCATTCCAATGTGAAATCTGTGCTCTTGTACATATGAGAAACACGGAGGATGACAAGAACAATTCTGTACAAATTCTAGACATATGCGAACAACTGCTTGCGTAGAATTCTAAACACCTGATGGAATGAAAAAGTCAGGAATAAAGATCTATGGGATAGAACTCACCAAGAGCCTATTGGACAGCAAATGCAACGTAACTGGATGTGTTAGATAAGGCTTAATCTAAGAAAGGCGACATCCAACATCACCCGGCAGTTTGTGATGCGGAACCCACAAAGAGAGGCAGACCTACGAAAATCTGGTGAGAAGAAACAGAGGCAGTATTAAAGAGAGAGGGAGGTGCACCAGAAAAGGGGTGGAAAGGACATCCCAGAATCGTTGATCAAAGTGTAGATTGAACTGGACCTCCCTTGAACTTCGAGATTAAAAAAAAATCGGAATACTGAGTTTATTTATTATACTATTTGTGTTTGAAGTTAAGCACAAAGCTACACAATGGGCTAGCTGTGCTCTGCCCACCACAGGTATCGAAACCCGGTTTCTAGCGTTGTAAATCCGCAGACATACCGCTGTGCCACTGGGGGGCTCATTATACTAAATATGATAGAAAATAGTATATCTTATGTATGTAAAGTATAATGTTAATTTGCTAGGGTAAAATGTTGAAGTTAAAACATTACTAGGACGAATAACAGAAAATGTTATAGAATATTAAACTTAGCTAAAACATTACAAAGAAAGTTAACTATGCACCAACATATTGGGAGTATAGCTTGTTCTTGCATGGCGGTACCACATGATCTCAGATTTTACAATGGGCTGCTAGTTAGAATAACCAAATATTCATATATATATATATGTGTGTGTGTGTGTGTATGTATTGCATGAAGAGGACAAAAGCGGAAAATGTAGGAACGTTCAGAAAAAAAAATAGATATTAGGTAGTTTCAAGTCCTTCTCTGTTTAAACTTAATGTAGTGATTTTCTTTTTTATAATTTTCCTTCACTCCAAGTTCCGTGTCTTCTTTTTTTTCTGTTCCTGTGGTACCTTCGAGACAGAAATGTAAAATCAGGGTTATCATCGATCAGTCGAAACACGTGAGCCTATTTCTAATATACATACACGTATGATTTTATTCAGTCTAAATCATTTTACATCCCACTCGCTTTGTTTTTTTTATAAAGTTTCTCACACGAAAAATATCTTGAAAACAGCTTACCCTATGGAAACTAGATTCCACCAGAAGCACATTGAGAATCATACGTTTTACTCCAAATAGCTTGGATATGGTAAAAAAAGCTGTCACACAAGGTTTTCAATATTCTCTCCTACATTTTCAATCAGTATCTCTTAAATGAAGATGCTCAAATCACCAATCTCGTATAGGAGAAAGAAAATAAATAAAAACAACGCTAGTTTGCGAGAAAAGCGATTTAAATATGCAATCTAACATGCCCAAATTTTTCCCGAGTAAAACTTATGAGTCTTAATGTGTGTCTAGGCTAATTTTGTTCCATTAGAAAAGACAGTTGTTAAGATATTATTGTTTTAAAAACCTTGTAGTTTACCAATATTTGCCCAAATTAAAAATGCTTAACTTTATAAATTTATCAAAATGCATCAAAATTTCACCCAGGCATAGAATGTTCCAAAGCTCTACTTTATAATTTGTAACAAACTTTTTGTGGAGTTTAAATGGATGTAATGATGCAGTGAAAGTTATTAATGTGCTATAGTAAACAAAAGTATCCATGATTAACTTATAAGCTGGTGACTTCGAAATGTACAGACGTCCTGATTTCACAACAGCAAAACAATGATGAGGAGATTCCCACCTGAAAGAATGACGTCAAAGATTATTAGATTTATCAATACTTTAAGTCCTACTAAAATTTTCTCCCACAAAGTAATCTGGCAATAAAAATTATGTTGTAGGCCCGAGGTTTGAGCCCCCGATATGACTCTGAACACGCTCCGTACTCACAGCTGCCAGTCAGTCACGCTGCTCTTCGACAGAAAGTATCAGTCTAGGTTCCAGGTACTGTTGACTAGTTGCCCTCCCTCTATTCCCGGACCTAGGGTTTTCTCACCCAGCAGTCCAGGCCATATATCGCATAAAGTGCCTTTCAAGTTGCACACATCATATACTAAAACTAGGTCATAAAGTAAGAACATGAAAGAAACTTTTTCCATTTACCAGTCCAAATCACCAGAACAGTCATAACAGAAAGAATAACATAATACATTTAACAAGTGTTTATGAGGCTAATATTACTTAGAGTTAGGGAGAATAACAATTGTTTGTTTGTTTGTTTTGTATTTCGCGCAAAGCTACACAAGGGATAGCTGCGCTAGCCGTCCCTAATTTAGCAGTGTAAGACTAAAGGGAAGGCAGGTAGTCTTCACCACCCACCGCCAACTCTTGGGCTACTCTTTTACCAACGAATAGTGGGATTGACCGTCACATGATAACGCCCCCACGGCTGAAAGGGCGAGCATGTTTGGTGTGACGGGGATTCGAACCCGCGACTCTCAGATTGCAAGTCGATCGCCCTAACCACCTGGCCATGCCGGGCGAGAATAACAACGCAGAAAACTTTGCACCTCTTGAGAATATACCAAAATAGAATTCGAAAAGGAGAGACTTTTGCGGTTTCAAGGATGAATAAATCTGGTCAGCAAAATAACGTACCTCTTTGAAGGAAGAACATTAATCCCTAAACAATGTTTAAAAACTTTATGAAAATAAACTTAAAACATCCGTTTGTCTTGATTACCATGAAAATAACTTTTTTCTATGCTTTAACACCTTCCTAATAATTAATGATAAACAAAACGAGTTTTGGGCCTATGAACCAAGACAAACCATTTTATTCTACGAGTTGCACCATCACAACTTATCATTCTGATTAATAAACTATCTCTATGAACCACCTACCACTTGTAACAGCATCAGAAACTCGTACGAGGGCTTCTATCTTCCACAAATATCTCTGTACCAAACCACAAAAGCAAATAAAACATACATCCTAGCCTCGTGACTGTTTTTTCCCCTACGTTTTTATGTATGTGTGTACTTTTAGATTTAGTAATACTATCTAGTCAAACATACCCATACAATTACGTCAGGTCTCATAGTATTACAGATATTTCCTGATCAAAACCAGCTCACATTCCATTCATACTACGGTTAGTGATAGACTAGGTAGAGGAGACATGTTTAATATCATCTACTAAGTGACATTTTAGGTACAAAAAGCATGTTAAGGTGCGTATTCTAAGTGTTATTTTATGTAGAGAAGGCATGTCAGAGTACGTCTACTAAGTGATGTTTTATGTAGAAAAGGCACATTTAAGTTCGTCTACTAAGTGATG
>NW_013668763.1:106324-109489 GCF_000517525.1 Limulus polyphemus
GAAGGCATGTCAGAGTATGTCTACTAAGTGATGTTTTATGTAGAAAAGGCACATTTAAGTTCGTCTACTAAGTGATATATTATGTACAGAAGGCATGTCAGAGTACGTCTACTAAGTGATGTTTTATGTAGAAAAGGCACATTTAAGTTCGTCTACTACGTGATATCTTAGGTAGAGAAGGCATTTTAAAGTTCGTCTAAGAAGTACTTTGTTTGTTTTTTTAAATGGTGTTTAAAATTGTCTACTAACATCCTTACCGAGGGACAAATCTGCGGATGACGTCCGGGCATTTCCGTGTAGTTCCTACAAGTGACTAAAATTCATTTTTCAACAAATATTAAAATGACAACAGTGCGACATAACCAGTTAAGAGTTAAAATAATTATATAATCTAATTATTCATAACTTCTTATTACAACGTTACCGTCTGAAACTGTGGCCAAATAATGATTATTAAGCATGAGGTCTATAGGTTTAACTGTTATTTTCACATCAAGTATTCTAAAAACATTTTATCCTTACCAACTTTAATTGGCACACGAGTAGGAATTAACCGCAGAAATTCCGTATATCGTATTTGATTCAACTATATGTGTCACTTTAAACAAATCGCAGGCGACAGCTTACAGCTTTTCAGTTTCTTTTTCACTTATCCTTTCCTTTAGTGCCCAACTTGACTGTTCGACAAAGCTTTACCCGCATTTTCTTGCTTACCGAGACCACCCAAAGCTTTACTTGATCGCATCCAGATGGCACTGTACATAACAGCACAAGAATATCGTGTCACGCAACTGAACATTAGGAAGGGGTAGCCACGCAGAGGTTTGTTGGTGTTACTTACAAGCTCCGAGTGAAAGCCAATTCTGTTGATGTGTGATCGGCTGCTCTGTACTTAAAAGGCTTATTTTAGTTCCCCGTTGCCATGGCGACCAATAATGGCCTGTTGAGATACTCATTAATTGCATTCCGAATGCGAGCTGCAACCACTGCTAAACACATACATATACGAGTGTGTGAATTTGCATGCATTCACACATAGATTTAATATGGGACAAAATCAAAAGCGCCAACAAAACAATACAGATGAGTATTGCTGGTATAAAAATTTTGAAATTTAATGCTTGTTTTGGGAAGACAAGTGTTTACGACTATCAGGAATAGGGTGTGTTTTACGGGTTCTACTAACTTTAATAACTAGATGATAACGGGTATTACAGGATAAGAGAGAGAGAGAGAAAAAGTGTTTACCACAAACAAAGCTAACCGTCATTCACTTGTAAACAACCGTACACACGATATATATGTGATGGTATGAAGTTCCCTCTCCTTCTTACACTCATACATACATACCTCACAAACACGTAGCTTTGTCGCTCACATACATACGAACGTCTCTCTCTCTCTCTCGCGCACACACGCACATATATATTCATACATACACGCTGCTCTGTCACAAACATACAAGTATTAGCATATAGCTCTTTTTTCTCGTAGATTGATAGACACACGTAACTCTTACATACATATACGATAAGTCTGAAGGCTTATATACCCGTGGTGGACACAGCACAGACAGCCAATATGTAGATTCGCGCATAATGATAAGCAAACACAACAGAGATACACGTTTATATATACACGTAACTCTTTCTCCCACGTGCATAGACAAACTAAGCTCCTTTTCTTTCACACGTCCATGTAACTTTCTCACATGGAATACATAAATGCACGTAGCTCTCTCTCTTAAACACAAATACATATATAAATATAGCTCTTTCTCCAAAATACGAAACTTTCTTTCTCGCACATATATAACACAAATAAATACACATAGGTCTCTCAATCACACACATACATACTCATAGCTCTCATTCTCCCTCTTAGATATACACATAAATACACGGCTCTTTCTCGCTTCAGACACATCACATGCAGTGAAAGTTTTATTTTTTTAGTAATTAAAAATATCATAGCTCTCTGGCGAGGCTGGCACAAACACATTATAGTCTCTTGTATATCCGGTTATTTTCCTTTTCAGTCAACATTTTATGAACGTAGTGTTATATTTTATTAACCCTAGCTGTTAGTAAGCTCACGGAACATAGCAGCTTGGGTCATAAAGAATTTCATGATCGAGTGCCTCACGTGTCATGTTCAATGTCTCGTTGATTTCCATGCATATTATGAAAATATCTGAGACGGATGCTACATGCATGCGTGTATTCTTAATGTATCCATACATTTCAAACAATCTTTTAAAACACTTTTAACAGAAGATAAAATAACCATCAGTACATTTAAATTCGAAAATCCTCCTATACACATCATATAGAACATGAAGAGAGTGGGACTGGTTTGTTTGCTTTTTTAATTTCGCGCAAAGCTACACGACGGCTATTTGCAAATCTTGGGATACTCTTTCACTAACGAGTAGTGGGATTGACCGTCATATCATAACGTCGGTTTGGACTGAAATTCGTGTTTTTTCTGTTATTTTTTTTTTCAGTTATCAGCCTATAGTAACCTATATCAACCTTTAGAAAAAAAACGCGATTTCTTTTAACACCACAGGCGGATAAAACTTATTCATCTGCAATTAACCTTGAATTGCATTGTTCAAATACTTATCCAATGATGAGAGTAACTTTGCAGCTTTACAAAAAGAGTTTTTCTTTATGCTTCACTACTAAACAATAAAAAAGCAAATAGAATATTGAAATACAGGTTACAATGCTATTTGAGATTTAATTTGGGAGGTGTGAAGATTCTTACCAAGGTCCAGGGGCATCGTAGCCCCTGGAAGCTTTTTCATTTTCTAAAATGGAAGGGGAAAAAGCGCTACTATGATAAGTTTTGCTAAGATTAAGAACATCAGTCACATTTCTTGTTGTTTTCCCTCGGTTATCGATATAATTTTACTCACCAATATTATTAAGATAAAGAACATCAGTCACATTTCTTGTTGTTTTCCCTCGGTTATCGATATAATTTTACTCACCAATATTATTAAGATCAAGAACACCAGTCACATTTCTTGTTGTTTTCCCTAAGTTATCGATATAATTTTACTCACCAATGTTATTAAGATCAAGAACATCAGTCACATTTCTTGTTGTTTTCCCTCGGTTATCGATATAATTTTACTCACCAATGTTATTAAGATCA
>NW_013668763.1:110229-118116 GCF_000517525.1 Limulus polyphemus
ATTAAATAAAAATGATATCAATAACTGGTGGTTTGTAGTGCCAATCGACAAGTCCGCATCCAGGATTTTGCAAGTGGGAGGGGGTTCCTTTTTTAGGCAAAAACGACACCTTTTTATCCTGTAAAAAAAATCAGTAAGGTGTTCGGAGCGAGCGCCTTAGGCTCTCTCAGGGTAAATTGGACCCATTCTCTTAAGGCTGAACGCTTTTATGCTTCAAAAGGTAGAAACTCAAGAATGTTTTAATATACAAACTGAAAAATGAAGGGATATTTCATCTGCCTCTTGTCCTTTGTTCATTTGAACGGAATCAAGAAATAGTCTAACGAATTCATTATGAAAGATATGCATAGCGAAGTCAGGTATTCGCTAATTCTTTCTCTAACAAAAACGTGAATTTCAGTGAAGAAAAGATGACGTAGAGGCCTAATCTATTATTATATTCGCTACTCCCGTTGCAACAGACTAGTTTCGCCGATTTCACAGCTCATTAGTGCAGCTTGGGAGAATGAAGCAAATAAATAAAGTAGGCCTAATACAGCGAATCGCAGAAAACATTAAGTTTCTACTTCGCGTTTTTTTTTTCATTGAAGTGCGCCTTTTCGAGAATAAAATAAATTAACAAATAAATAAATAACAAATCTTATATTAATTGTACTAAGATCTGTTCTCCTTTTTAAGAAATATTTACATGAAACTTTTATCATAACGCAACTGTCTTCTGGTAAGACAGCGGTTAGGCTATGGATTTACAACGCTAAAATCCGGGATTCTATTCCTCACGGTGGACACAGCAGATAGCACCATGAGGTTTTGCTCTAAAACAAACAACAATAATATAAGTAACCATCAGAATGTAGTTTCTGTCGTATTTTCTCCTATGAATTATTCATTGTAAATCTCAAGAGGATGTTCAGAAAACTGCGTTAAAATTATTGGTTTCTGAAGAACTTGATGCAAACATGAAAACATAAACACACACTATAGCATTGTTTCTCAACCATCGATCCGCAGAAATTCATGATAAATAAACAAACAAAAACTGACAGAACACTCATATGTAAATCGTAATGTTTTTTTCGTTATAATTGCATTTTAGTAATTCACGATCATTTAGGGAGGCAGCAAGCCGGTCCCTGATGTCGAAAAGGTTGAGAAAGACTGCTTTAACGTATAAGGCCAGCTCATTCTAACAAGTGCAATAAAAATTAGATCATAAGTCCATCTTGCTATAGCAGGTGCAATGAAAATTGGAAGATAAGTGCATCTTATTACAGTAAGTGCAATAGAAAATTAAAGCATAAGCTTCCAATTAAGATAAAAAATATCCCAAATTACTGATAGTTTAATGAACTTTTCAAAATAAAACAATTTAATCTCTTTCTCTCTCTTGTGACTGTTATACTTCTTAAAAAATTATACTTGACATCTTGATACTCAGTATCTAACGTTCTCTAGAACACGAACGTGTTTTACGTATATAAATATTTTGTTCCAATTTTGAGAATGAAATTTTACTAACAAACGTATGCAATATTAAACTTTGGAATCATGAACCAAAAACCTATATTAGATAACAGCTTATATCTGAGGTAATGAACTACTTACATTAACTATTATTGAACATTTTGGTATCGTTCACAATCTATGATTTGTGTTAACACCAAATATATATATATATATATACATATATACAAACCCATATGTATCGGGCTTAGTGAGTTCTAGTAATGTATAAATAGGTTTATATTATTTTTACAATAAAATTCGTCAACAATCAAGTAATTACGGCACAACTAATTGGTAATTATAAAAATATTCAACATTCCAAATAAAACAGTTTTCAAAAATACAGTTAGTCAATTTATCGTTAGTGGTCACAGGTAATTAAACTCAAATAGTTCAAACTTCGATACTTGCCTGTAGTTTATAACAGGTACGTACAGCTGACCCATAGAAATACACAGCAGACAACCATCAGCATCTCCTATTATCAACAAGTGCTTACTGTTGACAGTCCTCGTGGAGGTAAAACTTACAGTTTTTCCAAGATATACCGTGCTACAGGTTCTTTGAAATCAACTTGAACATTTGACATTTAAACCTGCCTCAAAAATCAACAACAAAAGTGTTCTTTGTGACGTATAGACATCCAAAACATTTGGCATTTAACCCTGCATAAAAAATCAACAACAAAAGTGTTCTTTGTGACGTATAAACATCCCAAACATTTGGCATTTAAACCTGCCTCAAAAATCAACAACAACAGTGTGTCTTGTGACGTATAGACATCCCAAACATTTGACATTTAAACCTGCATCAAAAATCAACAACAAAAGTGTTCCTTGTGACGTATAGACATCCCAAACATTTGACATTTAAATCTGCATCAGAAATCAACAACAAAAGTGTTCTTTGTGACGTATAGATATCCAAAACATTTGGCATTTAAACCTGCATCAAAAATCAACAACAAAAGTGTTCCTTGTGACGTATAGATATCCAAAATATTTGGCATTTCAACCTACATCAAAAATCAACAACAAAAATGTTCTTTATGACGTATAGACACCCAAACATTTGACATTTAAACCTACATCAAAAATCAACAACAAAAGTGTTCCTTGTATAGACATTCAAAAGAATTAGTTTGTTTGTTTTGAATTTCGCACAAAGATACACGATGTTTATATATACGGTAGCCATCCCTAATTTAACAGTGAAAGGCAGGGAAGGCACTATCCACCGCCAACTCTTAGGCTACTTCTTTACCGACGAATAGTGGGATTGACCGTCACATTATAATGCCCCCACGGCTGAAAGAGTAAGCATGTTTGGTGGGAGTAGGATTCGAACACGCGACCCTCGGGTTGCGTCCTAACCACCTGGCCATGCCGGGCCTCCAAAAGAAATGCACAGCAATGAATTAATGTATCGTACTGCAACTAATATATACATGTAATGAACGCTATTTTGGAGACAGAATAATTACCACGAATGAGACTTCAAAAACAAGAGATAGAGAGAGTAAAAAGACGTATTGTAACAGAAAATTTTATAGAAAATTTGTCTTACGATATTCTTATCCATTAGGTATTAGCAGAGAGAGAAAATACCATGTTATCTCTTAGTAGAAAAAATGTATAACCCATCCATTCACAGATATAGAGGCCGCTTTGATAAATTCAAACTTATTCATGTAACTTGTTTTTCATCTCCTAGCTGATGAAAAACATATTTATATTAAGATGTTATACTCTAATTTGAATATCGTATTTGGTTATTTTGTTTTAAATGTGTAAATTGCAAGGACTTTGGACTTCTTTCACCAGATAATTCATATTATATTGGAATATTCTCATGTAAACTAGAACCAACAAATGCTATCAGTGGTGCAAAGTATGAGATAAGATCGGAGTTATTAAATGCGAAATAATTCAGAATCGACCAGAAATAAATGACACTGGACACAAAAGTTTGGAAATAAACAAGACTCTTTATTTATTATTCAGCATAATAGAATGGGTCGTGATTTGATGCTTTTTACATTTACTTTCAAGTCTCCTATTTGAGATTGAGAATTGTACACTTCAATAGAGTATAGTCTGACTGATAACTAACTGCCCCCAGTGGCACAGCGGTATGTCTGCGGACTTACAACGCTAGAAACCGGGTTTCGATACCCGTGGTGGGCAGAGCACAGATAGCCTTTGTGTAGCTTTGTGCATAATTAAAAACAAGCAAAACAAAGTGATAACTAACTAACTTTGCCTTTAATAATATTATGAATTCTAAGCTCTGCTCAGACTCCTAGAGCGCACGTACATGTGCGCCATCAAACTAAGCACAATACAAGAAAAGAATGACTTTCATCTCTAGCTTAATATAAATGATACAAAAATGTCGCTTGTAAAAATAACTAGCAATTTAGTCAGGTGAGTACAATAGAGAAAGAATGGTCGTGCTTCTGGCTATATATGAAAGGTAAGGTCCTAACAATTCAGTTAGGTGAGTAGAATGGAGGAAGAATGGCCGAGTTTCTGATTATTTATGAAAGTTCTAAGAGGAGAATTCATCATGCTCAAGGCTAGGCATAATTTGTTAAACTTTGGACATGCTTCTAAATATATTTCCTATATGTAAAAATTTTGAAAATTTGTATGAATACATATATATATATAATGGAGCTTACAGTAAAAAGGAATAAGTTGCTATTCAGGTGAGTTCGTGATTTGAAAGTGTAGTAAGAACTAGGAGAAGTTTTCTCCTGGACCAAGAGCCTTCCTAGTCATGGTAAGAGCTACTTAAATACTTTTTATCAGCCCTCGGACCTTGATGGTAGGCAGATAGCTAGGTGAAACAGTGGCCTCTACTGGTAGCTTTCTACGTGCTGGCAATCACTTTGAATTCATTGGAATGGTCTTTCTGGGACTTCTATACACTTGTCAAACAGCCCAAACTTTGTCAGGCACTGATTGAACCACAGTGACCACAAATGGCGGTGAGATGCGTATGGTGAATAAGGTTTACTCTGAAGATCTAATATGCTATCAGATAAAGCGGCCAACTTCTTTCCATGATCCTGCAGGTAGCTGAGATATTCAGTAGCTTTCATAGATATCAAGGACTCTGTCCAGTGTTCAAGATTGGTGGAAAATGTGATGATAATGTGCATTCTTAGCTGTCAATGTGTTTTACTTTAGACATTACTCAAGGTCACAATATTTGTCAGGATACTCGTTCATAAATTTATTGACGGTATAGTGAGCAAATTCATACAAAGTCTCAGGGGTATATCATCCTTAACAAGGAAAGTTTTTAAGGTGATACAGTTCGAAGTGTTCACATCAAATGGTACACTAGAATAGAAGAGAAACCAGAAGCAGTGGCAAATGCAACTGTATATTCTGTTCAAACAAATCTATTGTGCTCATATTCTAGCACCAATGCAACAAATTCCACTAGGGGTCTTCTACACTGCTGGTATAGAAGCAGTTTTGTTCCCTAAGTCCCAGGACTATTGCCTCAACTGTGGCTCTCATGGTGATTGGATGCAGGGATGTTTATATACTGTTTGTATTTAGGATCATCAGCAGGGTGTGATGCTGCCGGAGAACACTGCAGCGTCATTCCAGCATCTAAAATGGGAGCTTGAGCTCGAAACTTCAAAAGCTAAAAATATGTATATAAAAAACAAACAAATTATTCAGTTTACACCATAGATTAAATGTATTTCATAATCAATTTCTCAGAGTATCAGGGAGCAGCCTGGTCAACTGTGATCTCCCGTGTCCACTGATAAAGCTATCTCGGCCCTCCAAGCACACATTATACCATACTCATGCGACCATCCCGGCTTAAGAACATTTGTCAGAAGGCTAAAATGTTAATTTTGTTTATCATACATTATGTTGTTAACACACGAATTTATGGCATTAAAACACCCAATAAATACATTTTACAATTATACTATGTGTTTAAAACGTGCACATCTTATGTGCTTTATTATTTGTATAATATACCACAAAGGTTGCTGTTCTTAGTTTTCAGTGTTGGCAGAACATAATGTGTGCAAAGCATTATCAACATTGCTAAAACAAAAGTATTGTATATATGGAACCCTTGTTGCTGTTTTTCTTTCTTCCTGCTCAAATTAAGGAAAGTTGAGTTACATGTTTCATGATAGTAATGTATCCGTATTCAAGTTATTACTAATCTAAGTAGTTTCAAATAATTAGTGCTTCGTATATTTTTTAAATTTAAAACGTACTCACAAAAATGTAAATAAAGCTTGGAATATAAAATATTTACCCTGATGGTGATGTCACACGTCTGAAAAATTTGGTAGGGCTATCAAATTTAGGTTTAAATCAGGTTTAAGTGCTGTTCATTCTAATGTCACAGCAAATGCAGGGGAGGAATGGGGGAGTTGATGGCAAGCCTTAGTTGTATTTGTTGACCAGTTCAGGTGAGTGTAACAGTTTACTTGCATGAAATGTTAAAGTGGCTTGTTTGGAAAACCTTGACATCACGTGTCATGTGCTTGTGGTGTAGGTATTCACGAATTGAATTGTTATTAGATACAGGAACAGTAAGAAACTTACTCAACCTTGCTGTCTATTAGGCACTTCAAGGAAAATTACTACTTTCGCCAATTAACATTCATTTTGTTCTGGCAAATTGTATTAAATGAGACATGTATGGAGAACTGTCCCTCTGGCTTTGTACTGTGGAAAAACTATCCAGTGTTAACCAAATTGAGCTTGAGAACAGTAAACTCATTGTACGCATGTTGAGATGACAGTAGTGATACCACAAAATGTGCAATGATGTTCCATGGTGTGCTAAAGGTGTCGTTTAGTGCATTGTTTAGATCTGCTACAGTGATAGAACAAAGACGCGAAATCCACTTCTTTTGGCTGGAAACCACAGCTAGAAGCTTCCAAGAAATAGCCTGTCTTGTTGAAGAAAACTCTAACCAGGAACAACGACGCTAGAGTAGAAAGGTAAAATAGACAATGGTCATGAGATGGATGCAAACATAGACTTCGTGCGAGACAGATCGTAACCACTGTAGAAGAGTTTAGATAATAGAAACCAATAGTTCCTAGGAAAAACCTAACTTTTCCAAGAGGAAATAATATGTTTCAGATGTGGTGTGCAGAAGGCTAGAGAACCCTCCAGTAGATCTCTTATCAGAGACAGTGTTGTACAAAGGACTTCCATGGCTTTCTATTGTCTCTTTGAGAAGTACATATACATATTATATGTGACGTGTGTATATCATTTATAGTTCTGTGTTTTCTTTTCTTTTATTTTATGTCTTGTTCAATTTTCGCTTTGTTCAGTTTGTTTTATTTCATTTCATTTTATTTGGCGTCATAGTTTTGTTTTTACTTATACTACATGTTGTGTCATTAAATATTTTCTGAGTATTTTTTAAGTTTCTCGTGCATTCTCTTTAGTTGCGTAGATGGTTCTTAAAAAGCTTCTTGATATATCATAAAGCAATAATTCTTGGTGGATACAGTACCATTGAGACTATGAAGAACATGAATCCACGGTCACCAAAAATGGCCATCATAAGTCATTACCTACTCAATGTAGCCACCATTTAGGTCTTGAGATAACGTGATAAGAACGAAGCTGTCCAATATTCAACACGGCTGACCGCTGTCGGATGTTCCATTTGACTTTTGATTGTAGATATATCTAATATCTATGTTGTATGTGGAGTAGAGCTTGCAACATTCAAAGACTTGATATTCGACAAATCGAATGTTTTTGAAAGGTAGGCTTTACTTTTCTATCGTCAAAACATTGGTAATTTTGCCAATAAAAAAGAAGAATTGTGAGGTAGATTCGTTACAGTAAGAGCCTAAAGCGCTTGGATTTATGTTTTTTTTGTCTTGTAATTAACTTTGGAAAACTTGCAATGTATGCGATAATTTTAAAATACTTAAAATTCATAATGCAAGTCGTTATATTTTCGTAAATAAAAAACAAACATATATATATATAACAAAAGTAAATATATTAATAAAAGTATGAAAAAAGAGAAAACCCTAAACCCGAGTGTTTTCCGAAGATGGATCTTGTTTACAGTTTACCTCTGAAAAAGGAAGAGCTACCTTCCGAAAGTACTCGGGTTTAGGGTTTTCTTTTATTCATTACCTTATTTTATGTAATCTTATGTGCTTTTAAAATTTATAGTGAATGTATGCATGTTAATAATATGTACGTTTAGCTTATGATAAATCTAACATTAATGCATTAAGTCTGGCCCATGTTACATAGAATTGTACTCAAAGAAATCTAAGTTTTATTATAAACAAGATTACGACACTTATGATAAACAACATTGTTTATTGACAAAAAGGGGACATGGAT
>NW_013668763.1:118964-122319 GCF_000517525.1 Limulus polyphemus
AGAAAGTTGGTGTAAGTGAAAGGAAACCAAATTGATTAAATCTAATATGTGTATATTATATTTTTGTTTGTTTGTAGTTAAGCATAAAGCTATACAATAGGCTATCTGTGATTTGCCCAATTTTTATGTTTTGATCCTCAGACTTACCTCTGAGCCACCGAGGGGCATGAAAAGAAGCCGAACTAGATAAACACAATACGTATTAATTATAGAAAGTGGGTGTTGGTGGAAGGACAGAGGAAACCAAATTGATTAAATCTAATATGTGTATATTATATTTTTGTTTGTTTGTAGTTAAGCATAAAGCTATACAATAGGCTATCTGTGAATTGCCCAATTTTTATGTTTTGATCCTCAGACTTACCTCTGAGCCACCGAGGGGCATGAAAAGAAGCCGAACTAGATAAACATAATACGTATTAATTATAGAAAGTGGGTGTTGGTGGAAGGACAGAAGAAGCCAAATTTATTAAGAAAGCTAAACTTTGTCAGATGCAGGTGTGTGTGTGTTTTAGTTTAAAGCTACAGAGCGGGCTATGTAAACGGAGAATCGAGCCTCGGACTTTATCATTAGTTAACCCATAAAAGTATCGCTCACCCATCGTGGGACCCATTATCAGAGCTTCAAGCTTGATGTCCATATACTTGTACTGACTTAAACGCGACTTTTTGTTCTTTTCTTGCATAAAACTAATTTCATTGAGTCGATAAACAACCGTGAAACATATTCAGTGAAATTTAACCAGAAGACTCTTTCAAACACAAATATTCTTTTCAACAGTTACACGGTTCTAAAAATACAATGAAAGAAATGCCGCATTCGCTCATGAATCTGTCAGAAGTTTAAGTTATTAGGAGTTATCTATCTTCTTAATGGAGGAAAGGGATGATCTCCATTTCTTTATCCAACCACGCCGCCTACACTACAAACTATGCTCATTTTGAAAATCCCAAAAAGATCAACGAGACCCTCTTTGTGAAACCTTCCAATCTTGATTTTTGCTGACATATGTGATATGCTGGAAGTAATGAAAACGTCTTGTACAAAACAACTAGACAGTGAACAAATCAAACGAAAACAATATACTGGCCACTACAAGAGTGACCCTGGCATGATATATCATAGAAAACTTGGCTGTTATTATTCTCCAACTGTTTCCTCATAATGGGTCTCACAGCAATCTTTGATATTTATAAAGAAGATCGACAAACGACCCCCTCCAGTCAACATTTGGAGAATTATCGTCTGTTGTTAATGGCACTTCCACTGTACACTGCTGAGGGCCTCGTTGGGCTATCGCCAACATGACACGTCAAGTAATGTCAACAGATGATGGTGCACTGTTGTTTTCATGTCTCTTAATTACTTCCAGAATTCAGGAGAGAATTCCGATTTAAGACCAAAGAAATTTATTGAACTGAAGTACCACAAATGGCGATCGCTCTTCATAACGTTAAATAAATATGTTTTACGAGTATATCAATGCTAGCAAGTAACCATTCTCGAATAAACAGGCACATTAATGCCGCGCCTTCAGAAACCTAGCATTCCTCTTTCTTATTGAGATTTAAAGCTGTCATTAAACATAGATACTAGTTACCGTAAATCCTCCTAAATTATATTGTAGCTTTGGTTTCGAAACGAGAGATAAAGAGATATATAACTGGTTCAATGATAAGTTTTCAGCATTCCGAAACTAGCCTATCTAATCGTTTACGAAACCTAAGTTAAATATGAATAGCAAGTAAAACACCTTTATGATTTGTTTCAAATACGTTTAGATGGATTATAAAGAAAAGTATTTTTATTGAGAAAGTTAACTTGGTTAGTTTCAAATATCAAGGTGCACTTTACAATGATATCCACAATCATAGTGCCAGTCTCTAAAAATTAATTTTTTAAACACTGGGCAAGTGCAAAAGTTTCGTTTGGATACTATGTATCTGTTTATAGAAAGAGAAGAAGAAGAAGCAAAAAAGATTTTTGTTAAGGAGAAGAGAAATAGTAATAAGGATGATATGAAGTAGGAGAAGAAACTCAAAAGGTAAGAGGGTTGTGTAACAGATTTTGAGAAAGGAAATATAGCAAGATACAAAGATATATCGGGTCTAACTACAAAACAAACGACAGAGGCATGAGTGGCCATATAAAAAAAAGGGATTTGCTAAGAAGGTTCAGAGTATATTTAAAGTACATTCAACGATAATACAGACTTTTTATTGTACTATTATAGTATTTCTTTTTTTTTATTCCTGGACCGTGTGTGCTTTAATTGTTAGGTTGCTAGATGATAGATCGGTTAATCCACGATTCGTGTCTCGTTAGCGCAAAAAACAACAACTTGCGCACAGTTGTTTGGGGTGCGTTAGAAGTGACATTCAAGTCTCACTATTCGATTAAAGAAGTGACAATAGGTGCCGTTGACTAGCTGTCTTCCCTCTATTGCATCAATTCAAAAGTAGGTATGGCTAGTGAAGATAGTCCTTGTAGAGCTTTGCGTATTCGAAACAAACAATATTTTTTTCTAAAAAACGTAGCTTTTCTTGCTTAAGTTGCAATCAAACATGATCACAAAAACAATTAATTCTTCACTTAATGTTTAACAAAATTCATAAAATACAAATGAAATAATGACGCAGTTAAATTGTGACAATGGACAAGGATGGCTGAGCCATAACTTTCACATCTGTTTTACAGAGAATAACAGAAATAATTAGGTAGATGAAAATTGTGTAGAATTCAAAATGGTATCATCCTAGAGGCTCAGTAGTAAGCTAAAATTCAAGGCTCGATACCTGCAGTGAAAACAGTGCAGATAGCCCATTCTGTAGCTTTGCGCTTAAATGCAAACAAAAAACTCATAATGGAATTTTTTACTGATTTTTTTATTTAACAAAATTTAATACATGAAAGTTTTTTCTTTTTGCTAGAATTTCCGCGCACAGCTACACCAAGCCTATCTGCGCATGTCCGTTCCTAATTTTGAATTGATAGAAAAGAAGGAAAACAGCTAGTCATTACTACTCTCCGTCAACTCTTGGCTACTCTGGCTGAATGGGTGGGGGATTTGACCATCACTTTTATAGCGCGTCCACGTTTCCAAAAAAGTGTTTGCAATAACAAAAAGTGAGCCATAGACTCTACGAATTAGTTACTGTCTAGGCACACTAATCACTAAGCTCGACCTGGATAAATAAATCAAGACACACGGTAGTGTGTCGTGTGGCCAAATCAACCTACAGGACACACTGCGTGTTATTAACAGGAGTGATAATTTATCAATTTTCCACTTTCTGTAGCTCAGACTGTGGTAATCCAAACTATCATATATTTTCAGTAGATGTGCTCTACTGG
>NW_013668763.1:123319-123851 GCF_000517525.1 Limulus polyphemus
AGCGTCATGTGATTTAGCTTAAGACAATTGGTGTAAATAATAATGCTTGATACGGCTATACCCAGTGTATGCAGGTGCTGACAAGAAACTGTTAATCTAGTTTCCATGGCGTTACTATAAATGAAGTTATTAACACTTTTTTAGAGAGGAAAATCTACTACCATATATTTTAAATAATCTGGTTGGTTCTGTAAAATATAGATCTGTTCCGAATAACAGGGTTGCGATCCTAAAGCTACTATCGAGTGTCACTTTCTTACTTGCAATGGTTTGTCTGTGTGGATTGACAAAAAGTCATGATATCTAATCAAAAACACCCTAGGTGTGAATAAAAGGTGCGGCTAAAAAAGGACTGAATGTGCAACTTAAAGGAATGAAATCAAACTTGGCGCCCAAACTGGTAGCTACACTTTTAGCATTGATAAGAATTTGACAGCAAATATTCATTCATTAGTTAGCTAGGTCTCGTATTTTGTTTTACCCACCATCATGTCCCAAGTTGAACAAAAAACGCGGCCTGGCTAACTAATGA
>NW_013668763.1:124517-135898 GCF_000517525.1 Limulus polyphemus
ATTCTATTTTACAAATTGTAAAATTTTAGTTTTAACGTTAAGTATAAAATAATTTCTAGCAAGTAAAATCGTACTGTTACAAACAACAAATGTATAAATTTAAATTTTGATAAACCTTACTGTAGTTAAAATGCATTGCACTTCATTGAGTACCTCGTTGTATATTTACTCGTAAACCCAACTAGTATAAAATATAAAAAGAGAGTGAGGAAGCCAAGTTGAGGTGTTTTGGATTAGAGTTCTATTCATTCGCTGTTTCAAGATCCATTAGGCAATAAAAACTTCACACACTCTTATATCAGTTCACTTTTTAAGAGTCAGGGCCCACAGAATGTGGAAAAAAGTTACAGGTAGCCCCTTGCTGCATTAATCTGGCTTTATTGTTCAATATATTTAATCAAAACGAAGGAAACAATTATTGTAGCTGTGTCCCCTGAATGTGTGGCCATTGGTAACAAGTGTAAAAACTGCACAAGTTGTTTTTGTCTATAGATTGTAGTAGAATACGTAGACTATCCAACTTAGGCTTAGTTTAAATTTTAAGGTAAATATCTATCTAGGATATCACACATTAAGAGGTAAAAAGTGGGAAAAAAGGAAACATGGCAAGAATTGTCTATACATAAGTTAGAATCGTTGAAGATCGAGTGGGAGTATAAAAAAGAAAAGGAGTGGGAAAATCCGTTGAAAATCAAGTTCACAATCAGCGTAAAAAATTTAGTGCTACAGGGTAATTCTTTTCAAGGATATAAAACTGTTATGTATCACAGAATGCCCAATATTAAACATTCGGAATTATGTTAATTGTGATAATTGCAAGAAAGTATTAGTTCACATATGTTAGTTTGATCAATCGTGGCTCTAGTTTATGGTCCTAAAGAAAACTGAAAAATAATGAAATAATTATGATGATGAACCTGACTGAATAATCGATCGTGAAAACATAAACAATAAAAAGTAAGAAAATAAAATGTATTTCTCAAAGTGGGAAACTGTAACATAAAGTGAGGGAATTAAAGAGAAAAGCCCGAAAAACGAGGAAAGTAGAAATAGTTATCGAAGAAATGGAAAATCAATAAGAAAGAGAGAGGGAGGATGTACACCGGGTTAATTAATGTTTCCTTCATTTTATAACTTCACAATCACATGATTGCTTGCTCGATCTTACATAAAATGTTAATCAAACGGAATGGATCTTCTCATCGCTTTCGTCGTCATGCTTCAAATACATTACCCACATGTCTACATGCACGTAATCCCAGAAGTTATGAACTTAGCCATATATTTCATGGCCAGGCTGAAATGGCAAAGCGGTTCCGTCATTTTCTAACACTAGAAAGGGAAGCTTAGTCATTATAATCCTTTTGCTAAAATTATGTTCTTCCTTTTGTTCAACTTTATACATTAATAAGAGTTAGGTGAATAAAACATGGTTTCTTCGCGCAATATATATTAACGTAACATCTGTTTAACTTTTAGTGCTCTGCAGCTCAAAGGCGCCAAAACAGTATTATTTGTTAATGAAAAAGTTTTCAAAAAATTTTATGTTGCATCTACCATGCTTCATTTAATTTTTAATTAAAAATAAATATAACAACAAGCTACTAATGATGTGCTTTACATTTCTTATAATACGGATACATAGACACGCACACCGCATTACTTCGATATAATTTCATGATATCAATCTTACAAACTAACACAGTTCACTCATACGTTAACATTCAGAGTAGAGAATAAAATAATTCTTCTCTTGAAATTAACGTCTCAGGTATTACTTTTTTATTAATGAAGAAAAAACTATACATTTAATCTTCTCTAGGAAATTAATTAAAATCGATCCATTCAGTATTCTAAATTGGCCAAAATATATTAATCAAATAAGATTTTTTTGTTGTTTTCGCTGAAGAAATCGAGTTAATATAACCAAACCCATCAGAACAAAATTCGAGATCTGAAACGTAATTTTTCAATGAAAAAATGATGAACCACGAATAAGTGAAAAAGAGCTGATAGATTTATTTTCTCCTAATGCTGTATAAATTGTCATATTTCTGTATAATTTATCAATTTTCAAACTGCAAAATTACAGACCGAGATTAACTTTCTCGAGCTATTACTTTCCATATGAGTAGTGTATGAAATGGATTCACAATACAAGACAAATTACAGTAATTTAGCTGCAATCAATAGCCAACATCGATGTGATATTATCAAAAAATTATACGTTACAATTCGTAGACAAATTAAGTGTTAGTTTATTTTTAACGATCCAACAATATTATCAAGGTAACGTTTCTATAAAAATATACTAAATGCTTTAACAGTAAAATACAATTTAAAATTACAGGGTGAGTCAGTTATAGATCCAATGATCTATAGACTATTATAATAGCTTGCGTTGTTAAGAATAAAAATAAAAGTGAAAATAAAAACTAAGGGGTTAACCCTTTATTTCAGTTAGTAGAGTGCTCACTTGGCAGGCTAGAGGTACCAGGCTCGATCCTGGGATATCTCCTTATTCTGATTCCATGTGATCCTTGTTGAAGTATAAAAACATCAATATCTTTTATCCTCTAAAAGTTATCTTTATACAGATATGCGGCAATTTACACATTGTTCCAAAAACTCGTTCTATATTCAATCGGTGTTTTATCTATATATTTCTTTAGGAATGCAGGTTCATTTACTATGTTCAAGGTTTCCCAAAGGCTTGACCTTTTCAAATGTCATAGGACATCATTGTTAAAACTTACCAACCGCTGTAATGTGGTAATATTGAGTGTAAGTAATACAACAAAAATAGGATCATAAGAAAAAAAGCAACATTATATACATTGCTTTATTATGACAATAATAACTACAAGAGTACGAGACTGATTAACATAACCTTCTGAAAGTTGGACAACTAAGTTGTATGTGGCACCACCTGGTCAGCCTAAGGCAAGAAGTATCTATATACACACAAGCCTATTTTTGTTGACAAGGTTTTTAGCTTTTGGGTGTGACTCTAATCTTTATACTTCGCTGTTAATCCTTTTTTGTCATATACTGCGTTAAGCAAGAAAAAATCTGAAGACTCCTTTACAATCCTTTAATGTAGTGATAATGTCATTTCACCGAATATTAATTAACTGCAAGTCGTGACGAAAATTGAAAGAATACCGAACAAAGACTCATAAATGGCTTACAAAAATCTTTACACGATCTGGAGAATAAAATAAAGCCAGGACGACCATTTTCATTGCACAATGAAACTTATTTTCAAGAACATAAGCGAAGAGAAAAAATGACTGAAGAGTTTGTGCGTGTGTGTGAAATGTAACGAGAAAAAGAGGGCCAGAACAACTTTCCTTATTGTAACAAACGTTGTCCTCTTTGTATGTGATAATATACTTGAGTATTTCAAACATTACTTAAGTATTCTGGCATTAGACAAAAGACTATAATATGTAAAAGGTCGAGGTGTTTCTTAAGCCTTAACAATAATTAATTCATGTAGAATTATACACGGACTGTTCTTTACGTTAAAATACTTTTCTTTCCTTTGCAAGTATTTAGCTTTCTTAGGGAAAGCTTCATCGGGCAACAATATACTGAGCAAATTCGTTATCTGTGGAACACTGCTACGTTATGAGTCTTAAAAAACAATAACGTACTTATGCAGAAATATAACACCATAAAAACTCTTAGAGTGGAAAGAAGTCTGCTCTTAGAACTATTTTTTTTATAATTTTTGGAATTCTTGTACGATAATTTATAATTTTTGCGATTTGTGCGGAATCTCCATGTAACCTTAAACGTCGTAACTTAAGAAGAAGAAAAAAAATTAAAAGTACGAAATGCCTAATAAAAACGCGTATAACTTAAAAACACGGAAAAACTTATGGAAGCTCAAATTACTAACGAACATTTTACTATTCGCAAAATACGTTCAAACTTAAGGAAGCTTAGTAAAACGATTAATGACTATGTGTGGTGAATTATGTAGTACTTATCCATACGCACTTATATACTATTTTTTGATAATGGCGTTCAGGACTACACAATATTTAAGCAACAATGTCCCATATAAAATGCTCCATATCACGCTGTGTACTATTCTAGTAGTGTCGTTTCTGGAAAATGTGTCAGACTCTACAGTATTTTAATGGCGTTGTCTCAGGCATAAGCTCCATTTCAAAATCTGTAGAATTTAATAATAACGTTCCGTGGCCAACGTTACATGTCAAATTCTACGTTATTTTAACACCGACATACCGAACAAATGCTCCTTGTCAAATTCTACGACATTTAAACAACGACGTAACAGGCGGATATTTCTTTTCGAATTATACGTTATTTTAACAGCCAATTTCTGGATAAACATTCTTTGTCAAATTCTACATTATTTTAACAATGACTTTCCAATATCATAATAGAGACGTTCTGAAGAAATATTCCATGCCAAGCTCTGCAACAACATTCCAGACAAATATGTATAGGTTTTGTAATATTTTAACAGTGGAGTTTCATACAAATGAGACACATAAAAAACAACATATAATGAGTATTTTGTAAGTTCTTCAGACAGAACAATATGTTGTTTAGCTATTTAAAAAACAAATAGTCCATCATCTAATTAAATAATATGCCCAAAACTTTTATAGTAAATTTCTCGATCAAATGCTACAAATCTTATATCGTTCAAAAGCCTTTGTACGAGGAGTTCGAATTGCATACTGGCTTTTCCATTCAGAATAACCTCATCATGTGACGAGTGGCTTCGACTGGCTTTTATTTCAGCTTTAGTTTTTTTATTTACAAAGTATATCACGCAAACAACACTTAACCCGTGTGTAATTTCCTAAAAATATTAACATTGCACTAAATACAATTTCTATTGGCTTTCTCGAATTATTTAGGTCTAAAATACGCATGCGCAGTTCGTTCACAACCATATGCTTATCACTTTGTGAACACTCATTCAGATTTTTCTGCATATTCAGCAAGTTTGCCTTCATTACAACTTTACATTGACTTTACTTTGCAATAA
Source organism: Limulus polyphemus (assembly GCF_000517525.1). Taxonomy (NCBI): domain Eukaryota; kingdom Metazoa; phylum Arthropoda; class Merostomata; order Xiphosura; family Limulidae; genus Limulus; species Limulus polyphemus. The sequence goes on from NW_013668763.1 coordinate 129,553, forward strand.
TTTAGCTTCGATTCGTTTCATAGACTGCTATAAACCTTTTTGCTACTTTTTTTTTTCGTACGGGTTTTATTCCTCGTTTTTGTGAGTTGTATACATACATTGTGCACAGTTTGAAATTACTTCAAAGCATATACTAAAAAACCCGAAATTTAAAACCCAGCAAACCGTAATTCAGTTTACTTTTCATATCAAGACCATGCTTGATAAATAAACAAAAATTGTGAAGCGCCTTTCTTTTCCACAAACGCACACACGAACATAAAAGTGCCGATAAATGACTACTTTGGTGAATTTATTAAAACGTTAAACAATTTGTTTTTTACATAAAAACTCCCTAACAGCTTACATCAGTGTTCTCAACTAAACGAAGAGGCATAAAACAATTTGTTTTTTTTTACATAAAAACTCCATAACAGCTTACATCAGTATTCTCAACTAAACGAAGAGGCATAAAACAATTTGTTTTTCACATAAAATTTTCTAACAGTTTACATCAGTGTTTTCAACTAAATGAAGAAGCAAACAAACATCATTGTAGAAGTTATTTATATCTTTATTTTTATTCCTAGTAAACTGGTTTTATTCCACTGGGTTTATAGTTGTCTGATTTTGATAATTTGTTGTGGTGAAGTTTCTCAAATTTGATGAACGACCTGTCCTCAGATCCTAATGAGTTCCTCTCTATTTTGACTGATCGAACGTGTCATTGCTCTCTACAGGCTTAATATCTAGTTCAACTTTGATGCCACAATGCAAACATGTTGTTATCCAAAGACGTAAATATTAGATGTTATACAAAGAACTATAATGTACTTAAATATTTTCTATGTTTCTGTATATTTCAATAAAATGTTATGTTAAATTATTGTATTTTTCACACAAAGTAGCTATAATTTAAAGCTCATATGTGTGACTGTTGAAACTAGAAAAAAAGCAAAACATTTTGTATGCTTGTTCTAGAATATTCATACAAAAACTACAGACAGGAAAATCTACGCATACTCAGTTAGTCAACAGCTCCCACCACCAACTCTTTGGCTACTCTCGAAATTGGTATTTGATCGTAACTCTTATAAAACATCTACTTTCTCAAAGTGTGAAGCAAGTTAACGGGACACAAAACATTAATGCTCAGATTCACAGTCCGGACACAGTAACCACTGAGCCACGCCCAGAACAACAAAACGTTCAAACTCCCACAAAATGGCACCGAATTAATAGATATTTCAAACCTTATTGAAATTGACTACTAAGTTTCACGCTCGATTTAGCATTAGTGGAATACAATTAAACAAATTATTACCTCCAGGTTAATGTCACTGTATGTTTACCATTTACCATGAAATTTAAATATACATATAAATCTTGATTTCTCCCCTCCTCTTTTTTATTTCTTCTATTTCATTACGCCCAGTGGTTCAGCGGTAAGTTTACTAACTTACAACGCTAATAGCTATGGCTTGATTCCCCATGGTAAACAGAGTACAAATAGTATATCGTGTAGTTTGTGTGCTAAAAAAAAGCAAACAAATATTTAATATATTTATTCAGGTACAACTAGTTGTTTAAGATTATAAAACAGCTCACACATGCGGTAGTTCTATATTGAGACGTAATATAGTAAAACATAAGAAAGACAAAACATAGAAATTTGTTGAAGGAATATCTTCTTCCGCAAATTCGGATAATGGTTATTAAGTGTATTAATACAGTGAGTTTCGAGGAAATTTATAAAAGTTTCACCTTGTTTCCGTAGGTATTGTCCCACTTTGCTGTTGATGACGTATGTTGTATGGCGATTAGGGATGACTTTAGTTTGGAGGACATATTCGTTATGTTTGTAACAGTTCGATTTTTAACACCCAAGTTCACCATACCTTCATACTTCGATACTCAATGTCCTAAGAAGCTACTCCCTTCAAGCTTTTAAAAACAAAGTTCACAAAAACTAACTTTGGGTACCTGATGATGCCACGTTAACAGTGGGGAACGTTGTTTTTTTAAATGGTGCATTTTTTTCTATCCCATTTTAGTTGTTTTTGAATTTTAAAAACTAACTTGCTAGCTGGATAACTATTGCATGAATTGATTGTGTAGAAGCAAAATATCGAAAAGAAATTTGCGATTAATAGTATATTACATGTTAGAATGTTTTATGATAACAAGAAAAATTAGAAGACGAAATCTAACCACGATCATTGGTTCGAGACTATCTCAATACAAAGACATTCTCTGTGTACTTTAAGGAAAGATCTTTATATGAACACCAGTTAAATTCTATGCAAAGAGATTAACACTAAGTATTTATATCATTTTTGTATATTCATTATTCAAAACTGCAACACTTGTTTTTTTTTTATTATTTTATAGTTTGAAAACATATCAACTAATTAAATTTTAATGAGCTGTAGAGTTTTCCCAGCTTCCACAAGAACATGCTGCCAAAATACACCACGCTACATAATTAAACTGGAAAGTAAGAAAACAGCATGTATAGTATTGATATATTTAGTGCATATGATACTACACTGTACACAATATCATGAGGTTTTCATTGTTATTCATATCTTATATTTCTTTATGAGGAAGTTCAAGATAAACTGTGGATAAGTATATAATTATTTTACATTTATACTACTGTGAGAAAAATTCGAGATCGTCCGTGGATTAACATTCCAAGTGAAGACTCGAGATCATTTGCGAATTAAAATATTTACCAAAGCATGAAAAAAATACATGGTCATCTGTTAGGCATTTAAAACTTAACTATTGTGCTTACGAATTTAGGAACATAAGAAGTATTAAAAGTTACTATTGTATATACTAATAGACTCAGTCGTAGTATTCATATATATTAAGGTAGAGTTCAGCAGTACACAAAAACGAGCCATTGACATGTGCCATTGTTAATTTATATAACAGCAAATACCATTTATCTATTACTTAGTTTACCTGATATTTAAGTAAGGATTCAATTCTCATTTTATCAAAGGAAGAACGAAATAATAAAACGCGAAATGACTGAAAAAAGCAACAAAGTATATCTGAATTACAAAAAACTTCATCTTGGCGCTTTACCGTTGGTCAAAAAACAGTTTTCACAAAACTTTGGCATTATGTGAACATCCCACGGAGCTGCTATCCTTAGAATTACAGATAGGGTCCCATATTAACCTTATAATTGTCAATGTGGTGAGATATTAACCTTATTATTGCCGATGGAGTCCGATATTAACCTTATAATTGTCAATGTGGTGAGATATTAACCTTACAATTATAAGGTTAATATCGGACTCCATCGGCAATAACCAATGAGGTCCATTGTATGACATAATCGAATTTTTAAACACATTTTTCTAAAATATTTATGTACCAAGTAGCCTATGGGTTTATGACTTTGGGCTGAAATATTCCTTATAACATATGAGTCACACATAAAGAAAACGTTAAAAAAATACCGCCAATGCTAGATTTATTGTCTCTTATAATAAATATATTACTGCTGAGGTTTCCAGTGTATTTTACAAACAAAATTAATGATTTCACTCTTTTCTTGTTAGTTCGTTACAATGAGTATTGTGACAGATAAAAACATAAAATTGTTCAACTGATGCAATACGTAGACCCCATCTATAGTGAAAGAAGCGATTCGGTAGTTTGAAAATTAACTTCGAATTTCAAACTAATGGAACTACAGTGTTTCTAAATAGTGTTATCAAATTTTAGTCCTAGATAAGGATCCTTCCTGCTTTTCAAACATATCTATTTAAACTATTTAAGCACACAGTTGCTTTTGGGTTTATGACTTTATTGGTTACAGGACCCTTAATAACATATGAACAACACAGAGACACACACAATGTTACCACTAATTACTGCTGGGTCTTTCTGTGTATTTTATACATAAAAAATATGGGTGATGTCATTCAGTTATTGGGTCAGTTCTATACACTGAATGTTATATTACTGCTGAGTCCTTCTATGTATCTTATACATAAAAAATATGAGTGATGTCATTCAGTTATTGGGTCAGTTCTATACACTGAATGTTATATTACTGCTGGGTCCTTCTATGTATCTTATACATAAAAAATATGAGTGATGTCATTCAGTTATTGGGCCAGTTCTATGCACTGAATGTTATATTACTGCTGGGTCCTTCTATGTATCTTATACATAAAAAAATATGAGTGATGTCATTCAGTTATTGGGTCAGTTCTATACACTGAATGTTATATTACTGCTGGGTCCTTCTATGTATCTTATACATAAAAATATGAGTGATGTCATTCAGTTATTGAGTCAGTTCTATACAGTGAATGTTATATTACTGCTGGGTCCTTCTATGTATTTTATACATAAAAAATATGAGTGATGTCATTCAGTTATTGGGTCAGTTCTATGTGAATGTTATGTGAGGCAAAAACATGAAATTAACCAAATACAATGCAATATATAGACCCCCACCCGTAGTGAATATTATAAAAACAAGTCGGTAATTAATTTGGAGATTAATTCAAAACTCTACACAAATTAACCGAGGCGGTGTTAAACCATTAAAGGGAATTCGCTAACACAGTATGTCCTTAAAAATAAACCAATTTGTAACTCGAAAATCTAAAAAACATTAACGATAAAGGATTGAGTTCTATTTACAGTTTACTGTAAGACGTTTACGTGCTGTTACACAAGACGCGGTATTTAAAATTTCATAGAATAAAGATTTACAGGATTAGATAACGATTTCTGATCGAAAATCCAGGTTTTGTAAAGCAGTTATGCTATAGATATACAGTTGGGCTGGGTTGCGAATTACCAAGTAAAGAACGCCGGTTAGTAGTATTGTATATAGTGTCGAGGTCTGTAAATTATTGAAAAAACAAATTAAGTTTGAAAGCAACATTTTTCATCATAGTTATGTGTTTAGGTATACAGAAAGGTAAAATAACCTCACGATGATAACTATGCGCAGATCGAGTTACGTAATTAATTATGCACACATTCTAACGATACATTACTAGCCTCGCATCATTCCGCTATTTGATATTCTCAGCCATTTAGTTTTTATCAGTAACTATAAGACCCAAAACTATAATGTTGCGCTCATTTACCGGGATCTTATTATCATGAACGTTTTTCTTTCTCTTTTTTTACCCCATAAATCAAGGGACAATGCCCCCCCCCCGTAATCTCATTATAGAGTATCTAACGAAAGTTCCAGATTTTTGCTATAATTAGTGCTACCAGATCAACGTTTGTTTTACTTTTCTTTATCATGCTGTATTTTTATAAAAGACATATGTATGCTACAACAAGTAGTCATATCTAAACTAATTACATACCACACATTTTGTAATAAAGAACTGTAATACACTAAACAACACCACCAGCAGGTGATCAGCTTGTGAGTGGTGTAGAAGGTTGGCCAAACCTTATTCGTGGTAGTCGCAACAGCCATTGTATACAGTTTATTGTAAACCGAGGTACTTAATTTAATTGAAAAGCAAATACCACAAGTACACATTTACAAGAATTGTGTAGGTAGGATATGAAAACACTGATGTCACATTTTAGAGCCTGTAACACTGTTTTCAGCCAAACAACAAGCATCTTTCCTCTGATTTTACTACATATATTTCTGTATCAACACATATCTGTTTTGATTACATTTGTGTAAACACAAAGTTATTCTGGTTAACTAAATATAAGTTTGTTTCAAATTGAATTTTTACTAGACAGTGTCCATTGCAGTCACGTATGATACAGAGGGAATGTTTGACGCACACAAAACTCACACCCACTTCACCTCAAGCACAACAAATTAGAGGGAGTAAGTATTCCATACGAATCAAATTCAAGAATTCACACCCACCTCACCTCTAGCACAGCAGATCAGAGGGAATGTTTCACGCGTATAAACCTCAAGCATTTACATCCATTTCTCCTCTGGCGTAAGAAAGCAGAGGGAGTATTTCTTGCACATAAAACACAAGCATTCACACCCACCTCACCTCTAGCACAACAAATCAGAGGAAGTATTCCACGCACATAAAACTCAAGCATTCACATCCATCTCACTTTTGGCACAAAAAATTAGAGAGAGTATTCCTTGCACATAAAACACAAGCATTCACACCCATCTCACCTCTAGCACAACAAATCAGAGGGAGTATTCCACACACATAAAACTCGAGTGTTCACACCCATCTCATCTCTTGCACAACAAATCAGAGGGAGTATTCCACGAACATAAAACTCGAGCGTTCACACCCATCTCACCTCTTGCACAACAAATCAGAGGGAGTATTCCACGAACATAAAACTCGAGCATTCACACCCATCTCAC
>NW_013668764.1:0-3036 GCF_000517525.1 Limulus polyphemus
AAAGTATATGAATGAACTTTTATCTAGATAATATGTGTGAGCTTTATATAAGGTGTATGAATGGACTTTTATCTAGATAATATGAGTGGGCTTTATATAAGTTATATGAATGGACTTTTATCTAGATAATATGAGTGAGCTTTATATAAGGTATATGAATGAACTTTTATCTAGATAATATGAGTGGGGTTTATTTTAGTTATATGAATGGACTTTTATCTAGATAATATGAGTGGGGTTTATATACGTTATATGAATGGACTTTTATCTAAATAATATGAGTGAGCTTTATATAAAGTATATGAATGGACTTTTATCTAGATAATATGAGTGGGGTTTATTTTAGTTATATGAATGGACTTTTATCTAGATAATATGAGCTAGCTTTACAAAAGTTAACGCCCCGTTACCACGAAAAAAATAAATAAAACGCGCTCCACAATTTGAGGCCACGAGTGCATTATAAGAGTGACAGTCGAATCCCACTATTCTATTAAAGTAGACCACGAGTTGGCGGTGGGTAGTATTGGTTAAGCACCTTTCCTGTAGTCTAGCGCTTCAAAATTAGAGTCGGCTGGCAAAGATAGCCCTCGACTAGTTTTGCCCGAAATTTAACATTATAATTATGTTCGAAATGAGTGAATAAAACTACAAGTCTTAACTTGTACTTATTTCTAAAATTTCCATAAACAAAATTATAGTTTGGTAGAACAGACCGGCCGGAAGTGACGTTATTGGTTAGTATCGTGCTGTACAAGATTCGAGCCGCGATATGCTACTGGACACTCTCAACTGTGAGGGGAAGGGGGGGGGGGGAGTATTATAAATGTGATGGTTTCTGCTAACTGATTCCTTTCTTCTGGTAAGCAGTTCTAAATCAGGGATTTAGCTAGCTATGTTTGAATTTTGGATGTCTCTAGCCTGGTTCGTATAGGTTATCGTTAAGGTTAAAATTACAGATACCAGCAGAACTAATTTCATAAAACATTTCAGGTACGATATGGAAATTCTATCCGACATTCAAATCGGTTATTGAAATTAATACTTTTTTAAGTATCCAAACCGATGAAATTTTGATATCATTATGAAAAGAGAGTGATTTAAGATCTGACTTCTATCAAACTAATGCTGCAAGTTATTATTCACGTGACTGGTTTTAATATTATAAAAGCCATATGTTGAATGTAAAAATTAGACGATTACGTAAAGATTTCCAATTTATGTAAATGATAATTACACGAACTGTAATAAGATAAATAATTACATCGACTTTAAAGCTACACGGCATTCCAACAATAGCAGAACGTAAGGTATTGTTGTCTCTACGTGTATTGAAAAGCGTGTTTTGTCACGTGCATGTTTCTATGGTTTCAAAAACATTCTTATTTTCACTGATTCACGTGAAACAACACTTAAGCGATTAAACGTTTTAATAATAATAACCACTGCTGCCTTTTGAATGACGTTCTTTATTACCAACGTAAAAGAACAATAGAGGAACCAATAGCTTTTCGACAGAATACAACATTGTATTTATTCCGTATTCATTTTCCGTGTCCATTATTATTTGCCAGCGTAAATATCGGCCCAGAGAGCAAAAAAAAGAAGACAGGCGAGAAAACTCGTTTTCGAGGACTGTTTCTTTGTTTTATAATTAAGCACAAAGCGTTGTAAGTCCGCAGACGTACCGCTGTCCCACTGGAGGGCCCCACACGATGTATCAATTATCGAAATCTCATTTCAGTTCTTATAGGTGACGTTTAAATCATCGAGCCCCCCCCCCAGTGGCACAGCTGTATGCGGACTTATAACGCTAAAAACTGGGTTTCGATACCTGTGGTGAGCAGAGTACAGATAGCCCATTGTGTAGCTATGTTATTAACTATAAATAAAAAGAAAATTAAATCATGAAAAGGAAAGAATAAGATATGAAGTGATCAAAACGTAAATTCTCTACATAAATGATGACGTTCAACAAGCGAACCTAAAATACAGAAAGTTAATAATAAGTCGTATAAAAATCGTACGTCTGTACTGTATCATGATACAAAATAAATACATCATTTCGATAGTTGATTATTATCAGAAAAGAAAAAATAACCTCGTAACTCAAGCTGACACTTTATTCAAATAGGGACCATCGGGTAATTCAAGAAGTCTAATTGTATAGAATTTTTGGAAGGAACCAATACAAAATGCGAATAATAATGTAACACACTAACGTGTATTGTCTCGAATTGAGCTAAGCTGTTAGTAATGGAAGGGTTCTTATCTGAGAACAACAGCCAATTAAGAAACACAGACCTGCGAATTTGAACTTCATAAAAGTTGTTTTGATTTTAATAGCGGATTTTCCATAATTCAGCTAAGCAGATTTTGAAAATAATATTCTTTTTTTTTGTTACGTAAGGAATTTTTACAAATCGGTAAGAAAAAAAACACTTACTTCGATCAAATTTACAACAAATATAACAGAATATGTTTGGGTCATTTAGACAACCTTTTTTTTTTGCCGTAGCGACGAATAAATATTATTGCAATAATATTGCACGCACAAATAAATACTATTGACAAAGGACATGTCATGCGGCCTGTTAACCGTTTATATACTAGTGGTGTGTTTCTCTTGGGTTCTAGAACGATCGATAAGACTCTCACGTCGCGATTGGTCTAGAGAAATCTATAGCCAGTGGTTGTCAACATTTTAAGCATAACAAAATGTGACCCGATTTCAATGAAAATGATTCACTTATGTAAAAGTACATATGACGTTTTGTGAAAAATCTGTACGTGATGGAGAAAAATTCCTGTACGCTGAATCCGAAAATGATATCCATAACCGTATAACATGTAAAACTTTCAAGACAATAAAACCATCGAGGCCTATGTAATCTCGAGATGAGGGAATTATGAGGAGGTTACAATAATATACACTATTTTTCAAGCAGATTCACAAAATTCCTGTCTACGTCAAATTCTCTCAAAAACCCGGCCCTAAATTAAAATCGTTACTAAACAAAAATTATTTAGAATCAC
>NW_013668764.1:4010-6994 GCF_000517525.1 Limulus polyphemus
TTATTGTTCAAATAAAATGGTATCACACGTTAAAGATCTGGACTTTTAAACAATACGAGCTGCGGTTTAAAATTCTGGGCACCAAACTTAAAAAGTGTAGGCTTTTATGCAATATTAACTATTAGCGTAAAAGCCCGCCAAAAATGACTGGAAACCAAAACTATTCGGTATAAAACTGGCAATACGCAAAAGAAATAAAATTAAATTTCCTTTCCCAGGAACATGCTACATATTTTATGCCTTTGAATAAAAGATTAAAACATTCGACGACCATGTGATTGCATACACACCTGTTCTTCTTCTTCTTCTTCTAAAGATAATTGTTATCTTCAGTCTGTTTTGACAAAGGCTTTTTCGTAATAATTTACAAGCATAGATTTGCGCTATTTTTTTAACCTATTTTTCACTGGAGTCTTCCCGGCTTTCTTATTTGGATCCTACTTAGCTTGACGTCATAATGATATGGATGATGTGGTGTCATACGCATAACGCCATGCCTGATCTGGTCCTGGGAACTCCCTCCTTAACAGGTTTTTATATAGCAGAAAAAGTGTGAAATTTAGGAGCTATTTATGCCTATGTCAGCGATTAAATTGAACTAAAATGGGAAACGCAATCCAAAGAGGATGTATTATAGGAGAAAACGTGGAATTGGACTCATGTAACTCACGGTATACGGAGAAATCGAGCGCGACCGACTGACTGACTGACACTTGGCTTTTATACATCTTGATTGGTTAAAGACCTAGATATTAAAGATATAAGATGTGGGCTTTTATATAATACATACTATTGGTTAAATACCTGGGTACCAAAGGTAAATGGTATGGGTTATATAACAATATCAATTATAGTTAAAAAAAACTACAAATACTAGGTACCAAAATCATAAGTTCTGGGCATTTACATAATACCACCTATTCAGAAATCTGGGCCACAACTCAGAAGATATGATCTTTTATGCAAAACAATCCACTGGTTAAAGAACTGCATAGCAAACAGAAAGAATATTGGGCCTTTTTACTACATAAACTGATGCTTAAAAACTTGGTTGTCAAATGTGAAAGGTGGGAACATCTAGATAAAATGAATCATTGTTTAGAAACAAACACACATTGAGTTGTTGGGTAACAAGTATTCGCATAAAAATAGAAACGGAATTAAATTGAATTACACCATGCATTTAGTGTAAATTGTGAATCAAAAGGAGTTTTTCACGGAATCTAAACGTTTCGTTTACAGACTAAACGTTTCGTTTGCAGATATTTGTATTATTATGCAACAAAAATCACCATAATTGTTTGTTTAGAACAGTCCCCCCCCCTCCCCAGTGGCACAGCGGTATGTCTGCGGACTTACAACGCTAAAAACCGGGTTTCGATACCCGTGGTGGGCAGCGCATAGATAGCCTTTGTGCATAATTAAAAAACAAACAAACTTGTTTGGAATATTAGCACAACGCTACACTAGGCCTGTCTGCTCTAGCCGTTCTTTATTTTGAAATGATAGAATAGATTAAAGTTAATCAATACACTTACTGCCAACTTTGTGGTTACTCTAATCGAATAGCGGGTTTTGACTGTCGCTATTATAACGCACAAATACAATTTTGCTGCAACGGAACGCGAACCGTGAATCCTCGGAATTCACAATCAGGCACGTTAACCACTATTTCCAACCCGTCTTAGATTGTAAACTTATTAATTAACTATTATTATTCAACAACAACCGTTGCTTTACGTTTCTGGAAAAGCTGTAATGTCAGAAAACGGGCAGACGTCGCTTCACACACTGAGTTATTAGGTAATTATAATAAACTATAGATTTACAGATAAACCGTATAACAACAATTACTCTTATCATATCTATTGGGTTCTGAGTCCGTTTTACTCCACCATACAGTAACCTAAACTATTATCCCACTATTCGTCGGTAAAAGAGTAGCCCAAGAGTTGGCGGTGGGTGGTGATGACTAGCTGCCTTCCCTTTAGTCTTACACTGCTAAATTAGAGATGGTTAGCGCAGATGGCCCTCGTGTAGCTTTGAGTGAAATTAAAAAACAAACAAACAAACTTAAACTAATTTAAACATGTGAATAATGTTACGATATTTCGACGAATTCATTATTCAGTATTATACAGCGAACCAACTGTTTAATGATTGTACATATATATATATATGTGTGTGTGTGTTAAAGATTTCTTTTCTTTTCCACCAGAGGTGAAATTGATGAGAATCAGTGCTGATAAGCCTTGAATAGGCGAAACTTCAGTCCACAGCAGAGGAAACGGTCAATCAAAGAATGCTTTAAGCCTCTACGTTACAGATTCTGTTTTCAATTCCACCACTGATGAAAATAAAAAGTAATCTTTAATATATATATATATATATACAACTGCTCTTATGGTAAACTATAGAGTTGTAGATAGCATTATTACATAACGTTGATTGTTATTTCACTTGTTATAAAACAAAGATTACGACAGTCGTTTCTTCGCACAGGCGAAACACTAAAGATTCTAGAAATAACGAATTTTGTATAACAATACACATAACGGGACCCGTTATTCTACCAACATAGGTTTTAAGAAAGAGGGACAGTATATCCTCCTCCCACCACCTCTAATATATCAAAATACTAAAACAGAATTGCGTTTCGGAGAGAGAAGGAAAGGCCGATCGTGTGGTTTCTCTGAGGTTACATAAAAAATTCAATTTCAATGATTCAGAGGAGGTCATGCCAGACTTGATTCTGTCAAGAAAATATTGTTTCATAATTGGCACAGATGTTATATACAGACATTTAACATTTAAAAAGCATACCGTGCCGTTACACCCGGCTCCTTGTCCCCCCCCCTCCCACATCCACCCACATGTTAAATATCTTCCTACTCCACAGTTAGGAATAATGACCCGCCCATCTACTCACATATTACATACCTTCCTACTCCACTGCTAGGAATAATGACCCGCCCCCTCCCATC
>NW_013668764.1:7905-9387 GCF_000517525.1 Limulus polyphemus
CTCACATGTTAAATACCTTCCTACTCCACTGTTAGGAATAATGATCCCCCCTCCCATCCACTCACATGTTAAATACCTTCCTACTCCACTGTTAGGAATAATGATCCCCCCTCCCATCCACTCACATGTTAAATACCTTCCTATTCCACTATTAGAAATAATGACCTCCCCATCCACCCACATGTTAAATACCTTCCTACTCCACTGTTAGGAATAATGAACTATGGTAAAACGACGCCATGTTTTTAAGACTAAAGCTGATTTTGGAAATACTGATTTCACCGTAACGAATGGTGTTTTTTTAACATATCCTGGAGAAAAAAAAATGGAACTTTTCCATATACTTATTGGTTAGGATTTGATTGTTCATCTGATCGAACACAATGGACTAAACAGCAAATCAGTAACCTTATAGTTTAGGTACAGGCGTGTTTCGGGTGTGGCTCAGTTGTCAGTGTGCCGGACTGTGGACCCTTGGTTTGCGTTCCGTTGCTGGAAAACCGCGTCTCGCACTTTGGAGAAGTGTGTGTGTATGTGTGTGTGTGTGTGTTACAAGAGTGACGGTCAAATCCCGCTATTCGATTAAAGTAACCCAAGAGTTGCCGATAGATGTCTTACTTTCATTCAATCAGTTCACAATTACAAATAGTCCAAAACAAACAAATAAATTAGGTATAGCTGTCCCTAATTTAACTGGAACCAGAGGGACAGCAATCAGCCAGCAGTACTCGCCGCCTGAAGTGGATACTTTTAACCGAATAACGGGATTAACTGTCGTTCGCTCTTATAACGCACAGACAGCTGAAAGAGAGAAGGATATTACGTAACACAGTGTCTCGAACTCGAGACCCTCGGATCCTCAGTCCGATACGTTAACTACTAAGCCACACTCCATTCATTAGTTAGACCATCCTAATTAAATGATGCTTTATGTTCCGTGAAGTCTTCTAAAATACCGCTATTTTATTAGAAGACAAAAAAAAACATGTTTATCAAATGTTCTTGTAGCAGACAGAACAAGAACATTTGATAATACATTAAGCAGGCAGTTAGATGTAATGCATTATCAAATATTCTTGTAGCAGGCAGTTAGATGTAATGTATTATCAAATGTTCTTGTAGCAGACAATTATATGTAATGCATTATCAAATATTCTTGTAGCAGGCAGTTAGATGTAATGTATTATCAAATGTTCTTGTAGCAGACAGTTAGACGTAATGCATTATCAAATGTTCTTCTAGCAGACAGTTAGATGTAATGTATTATCAAATGTTCTTGTTGCAGACAGTTAGATGTAATGTATTATCAAATGTTCTTGTAGCAGACAGTTAGATGTAATGTATTATCAAATATTCTTGTAGCAGGCGGTTAGGTGTAATGTATTATCAAATGTTCTTGTAGCAGACAGTTAGATGTAATGCATTATCAAATGTTCTTCTAGCAGACAGTTAGATGTAATGTATTATCAAATGTTCTTGTTG
>NW_013668764.1:10387-23641 GCF_000517525.1 Limulus polyphemus
CGTAATGCATTATCAAATGTTCTTCTAGCAGACAGTTAGATGTAATGTATTATCAAATGTTCTTGTAGCAGACAGTTAGATGTGATGTATTATCAAATGTTCTTGTAACAGGAATTTCGGTAAAACGTTAAGCGAATCCTTCTATTATCAATATTCTCTCTTGCGATGGAAAACGGGGTGAACATGGTGTTCAATGTTTTTCGTAATTCTTATCAGAAACGTTAAATAAAATGACAGTTTCTGCATTATACACGTTAGCATATTATTACTGGGGCCTGGCATGGCCGGGTGGTTGGGGCGCTCGGCTCGCACTCTGCGGGTTCGAATACCCGTTCTCGCCCTTTCAGCCGTGGGGGCGTTATAACGTGGCGGTCAATCCCACTATTCGTTGGTAAAAGAGTAGCCCAAGATTGGTGGTGGGTGGTGTTGACTAGCTGCTTTCTCTCTGGTCTTTCACTGCTAAATTAAGGACGTCTAGCGCAGATAGCCCTCAAGTAGCTCTGCGCGAAATTGAAATCAAACGAAATATTTAATTATAAATTATCGAAAATACAGTACCATTCGCCTTAACATCTAGAACACACTAGAACTTTCTAGCAGTTCACATGACAGTAGAATGAGAAGTAAATATATTTATTTTTACTAGGTGCATTAAACAAATATAATAATGACGTATGAACGTTGTATGCACTGTTGGAAAGGCCACTAGGGCCGGGAAAATTCCCTTGTGGCCAATCGCTTCCTATGGTGGCCCTTGAGAGGGGGAAAAAAATGTGGTTCATGAATCTCGAACATCATCATTATTAGTTAACTGTTAAGATAATCTTATTCAGGTACGCTTCCTAATCTGCTGGATAATCCTTCCGCTGCCTCAAAAGAGTAACTAATCACTTAGTTAGTTAAAGCTGACTAGAATTTATCTACGTTCCACCATTGCCTAAGACAGATTATTTGGGAACGCTTGTATTACGAATTTTAATATTATGTTAAGTAGCAGAGAACCGCAAAACTTTTACTGTTAAATCAGTATCCTTATTGCAACAGCACTTCTTTAAATACAAGATTTGTAAAACAATACAAATGAAATGTAATCGTAGACACCGAAATGCGTATTTAGGTCGTACTTTATAACACCTTAACTAATGTTAGGCCTAAGATCGATAAAGAGATAACTTAACACTGTACAGTGTACGTTTTTTACATTAGCTTAGTTAGGACTAACCTAAACTGTACTTAATACTATCTATAAATAAACGTAATGTTATTATAGAACCTTTTTGGAAACTTCAAACTTTTAATGTGCTAAATAGTTAATAGTTATTCCTTCATTCATAAAGCAGTTGTAGTGACTTTTTCGTTGAGCTTTCCCGCTATCTGGCGCAGGCAGGCGCTTGCACTGTTTTTCTAGGTAAAATTCTTACAGCACATGCTTATAAGGCACACTGGAAGCAGAATTATAGTATGACAAAATATCGGTGTCAGCGATTGGAATTCTTTTGTATTATTCTAGAAATCCTGTATTTAAAGAAGTACTGTTGTAATAAAGATACTAAGCTGAGTGCAAATGTCATGCGGGTCTCTGCTAGTACCTAATAATAATACTCAGGCTTTGTTTGTAATGATAATGCGAGGGCACCGTACGATCTAAATACACATGAGCGTACACGTCATTCTCGTAACAGATACATGAACAAGCGTATTATTATATAGATTACTTTGCCAGACAGAAGACTAGGAAAGTTAACTTCTAACTCACACAATTATTTAATTAAGCTTCATGTACGTGTTATTTACATCACCAGGACAACAGAACTGACTAAACAACCTGCAAGTTAATTTAACGATTAAAATGAAGTTTTTATACTTCTATAAAAGCTTGATTTGTTTACAACACTGTCTGTATGTCTCGAACCAGGAGTTTTTTGGATGTGCATAAAACATTCATGAATAGGGTTAAGTGCATCTAACGCTTATAAGTTTTTCACCATTGTGCCTTTTTTTCCTTTTAAAATTAAGTTAAGTAAAATATATTTATAATTAAAGACAGAGTTTCACCTGCATATCAGTTGCAGTTTTTCTTTACAACTTTATCCTGCTTTCTTTATTAAAAATGAACAACAAAAACATCGTGGGAAATAACAATAAATATAAAATTAAACAAAAAAAAGAAACAAATAGTGTTGTGTATACACTGTACTACATTCATACTACTTAGTAAAGAGTGTGACGAAACTGCTAAGTTTCTGGGTTATTTTTTTTTGTTTTTGAATTTCGCGCAAAGCTACACGAGGGCTATCTGCGCTAGCCGTCCCTAATTTAGCAGTGTAAGACTAGAGGGAAGGCAGCTAGTCATCACCACCCACCGCCAACTCTTGGGCTACTCTTTTACCAACGAATAGTGGGATTGACCGTCACATTATAACGCCCCCACGGCTGAAAGGGCGAACATGTTTGGTGTGACAGGGATTCGAACCCGCGACCCTCAGATTACGAGTCGAGTGCCTTAACCACCTGGCCATGTCGGGCCAAGTTTCTGGGTTAACACGACAGGGTTAATACAATAATGCGACAGAGTTGTCACATAATTGTCAGAGTTGAGTATTATACATTAAACTTAAATTTCAATGGTTGTTTTACAAGAACACTTATTCCCTGGTGTGATCGCCCGTGATTTAAATACTACTACTCGTCGATAACTTAACTTATTAACAAAGTTAGAAACCTAATAACATTATTTGTATAATAAGTTCTGTTCTGCTACTTCAAAGCTTTTGTAGGTCTAATTAGAGAGCAAATATGGCATGAAAACACACCCATAACACAGCTCTTGTAAGCCTAACATGGGCGCCGGAGACAGAGATACTAAAGGGCAAACAGGGCGGCACTGCCTATATTTATAACAACCCAAATTCTGGTCAAATGTGTATCTCTCAAACAATATACCAGGAGGATTAAAAAAAAGGATATTGACAGTTTATTGACTCTTTTGTGGTATGGAAATCCTAAAATGGTTCATGGTATTACACATCCAAGGAAAGGAAGATAACACGATAGTAGAAAGGAGTGTTTGTATTTGCAGACCAGACAAAATAATCTTACATACAAATTATATATATGGTAAATGTAGGAATACACCCACAATGTAGTTCTCATAAGCCTAACGATGGTAAAACAATGACGTAAAAGTATACACATAAGGCAGCTCTCTTAAGCCTAGCGATGGTAAAACAAAGATATAAAAATACGTTCACAATATAGCTCTCGTAAGCCTAACGATAGTAAAATAATGACATAAAATATACTACAATGTAGCTCTCTTAAGCCTAACGATGGTAAAATAATGGCAGATAGAGATAAGTTTTAGTTGTAAGTTTTTTCTTTGTTTTTATGTATGTCTAAGATACATAGAGAAAGGCCGAAATGAAATTAATGTGGAAAATTTTCATGCTTAACTGCTGAATTCCGAAAATATATCCCTGTAAGATATAAATATACAACTGGTTAAGTTCGCTCTGAAACGCAAAATCGTATATATTCTGGTAGATAATATAATGAAAATGAATTCTCTTTCAAAACTATTCCATATTTGGTTTTTATTTATTTCTCTCAATAGATAGATACCGCTGCCTTATGGGTATACTTTTACGCCATTGTTTTACCATCGCTAGGCTTACGAGAGCTACATTGTAGGTATATTTTATGCCATTATTTTACCATCGCTAGGCTTACGAGAGCTACATTGTAGGTATATTTTTATGCCATTGTTTTACTATCGTTAGGCTTACGAGAGCTATATTGTGAACGTATTTTTATATCTTTGTTTTACCATCGCTAGGCTTAAGAGAGTTCCATTGTAGGTATATTTTAGTTCTGTAACAACCCTCCACCCACATTAATAGAAGAATAAATTAACACAAGAGGCTAATCACAAAATATACTTATGAGACGGGCCTTTGGATTATTTGAAATGACATCAGCAAATGAAATTCGTTGAAACCTGTTCTACTTAACAGAGGGCATGGCATGGCCAAGTGGTTAGGGCTCTCGACTCGCACTCTGCAGGTTCGAATCCCCGTCACACCAAATATGCTCGTCCTTTCAGCCGTGGGAGCGTTATAATGTGACGGGCAATACCACTTTTCGTTGGTAAAAGAGTAACCCAAGAGTTGGCGGTGGGTGGTGATGACTAGCTGCCTTCCATCTAGTCTTTCACTGCTAAATTAGCGCGAAATTCTACAAACAAACAAAACTTAACAGAGGGTATTCCTTTTTAAAAAAACTCGAATTTGTTTGTTTCAGAGTTTTCGTTTAAAGCTACATAACGAGCTATTTGTAAACAACTGTCCATAACTGTAAACAAACAGACCAGAAGAACCAGCAAGCAATACTAACCTGGGGTAACTTTCATCTGACCAAATGGACTTGACCGTCACACTTTTATATATATATATATATATAGTATATCACAAAAGCCCCCCAGTGGCACAGCGGTATGTCTGCGGACTTACAACGCTAGAAACCGGGTTTCGATACCCGTGGTGAGCAGAGTACAGATAGCCCATTGTGTAGCTTTGTGCTTAATTATAAACAAACGCCCCTCAGTGGCACAGCGGTATGTCTGCGGACATACAACGCTAGAAACCGGTTTGCGATACCCGTGTGGGCAGAGTACAGATAGCCCATTTTGTAGCTTTGTGTTTAATTACAAACAAACGCCCCCCAGTGGCACAGCAGTATGTCTGCGGACTTACAAGGCTAGAAACTGGGTTTCGATACCCGTGGTGAGCAGAGCACAGATAGCCCATTTTGTAGCTTTGTGCTTAATTACAAACAAACGCCCCCCAGTGGCACAGCAGTATGTCTGCGGACTTACAACGCTAGAAATCGGGTTTCGATACCCGTGGTGGGCAGAGCACAGACAGCCCATTATGTCGCCTTGTGCTTAACTTCACAAACGAAACGAAACAATAAAGAAAAACTATGACAATGAACTCCTTACATTTCATTGGCTAAAATTTTCCTTACTTATCTTTGAAACTCAACGATTTATTGAGACTGGTAAGTTCGATTATAGTTTTGGTTCTCAGTTTTTAACTCAGACTTTGCCTTTTATCTGCAACAATTAAGTTTTTATTATTATACCTCAACTTACCTTCATCGTGACAGGCAAATATCGACTTACTATTTTTAAATGAAGATTACAATATTACCAGACGCTCAAAAGCATTGATCCTAAAAAGTCCAATAGAGAATAAGATAGCATTTGGATAATCGGTGAGGTCTGGCTTTTGCATTTCCGAAACAATAACCCACGCGCTCGTGCCACACACTCGTTCCATGCCAGGAACTGAACTAATAAAGTCAGGCGAAATTTAATTTATATTTTTCCTACCTGATGTTAATCTTCATAGAAATGTGTTCCGCTCTCTTCCAACGATAATCTATACAACCGAGCGTTGTGACATTCCACGTGTTTATATGTTGCTCTTGTATCCAATGTAATGTTATTAATACGCTGATTAAATATCGAAACCCGATTCAATTAACCTACGAACTGCGGACTACACGAAAACTCATCACATTAGTGTTTTACACACACACACGTAAAAACTGTGTCTTCCTTTCGGAATGGGATTAGTACCAGGAACAGTCGAGCTCCCTCGTCGTGAACGGGACGAGCCATAATTAATCGCATGGAAATGACAACGTGGGGAAGTGGAATGAAATAATTCTGATATCCCGATGGCGGTTTTAGTTTCGCTTGTGAATCATGATGACAGACTGAGTCAATTATAAATTGATTGAAAATAAAAATGTTTGGTATTCTTCCCAATCTTTTTGTGTGTGTGTGCATATAAGGGTTACATAACGAAAATGTATTTTTCTGGTATAATTCTACTAATCGATAAATGTGTGTATGTGTGTCCGTACTTTGATTAAAAGTTGTGAAAACTTCAAAAGTTTTCTGTCTTTTCCACGAACTAACAAGACATGTAAAATTTGGATTATAGAGCAGTAATGGTCTACGTAGCTATCGATTTATTTTGTTTTAATTCTAGAGAGCGTAGCGTAATACAACTGCTTAATATTACTTGTGACTTGCGTTTCTATAAGGATATTCAAGTCAACTCTACTAAGACTTAATAATGGTAATATCGACGAGAATTTCAACGATGGTTGATATGAAAAACGTAGTTTGATGGTTGATATGAAAAACGTTGCTTGATTGTTGATATGAAAACGTTGTTTGATTGTTGATATGAAAACGTTGTTTGATTGTTGACATGAAAACGTTGTTTGATGGTTGATATAAAAAACGTAGCTTGATTGTTGATATAAAAAACGTAGCTTGATGGTTGATATGAAAAACGTTGTTTGATTGTTGATATGAAAACGTAGTTTGATGGTTGATATGAAAAACGTAGCTTGTTGGTTGGTATAAAAAACGTAGCTTGATGGTTGATATAAAAAACGTAGCTTGATGGTTGATATAAAAATCGTAGTTTGATGGTTGGTATGAAAAATGTAGTTTGATGGTTGGTATGAAAAACGTAGTCTGATGGTTTGTATGAAAAACGTAGTTTGATGGTTGGTATAAAAAACTTAGTTTAGTTTGATGGTTGATATAAAAAACGTAGCTTGATGGTTGGTATGAAAAACGTAGTTTAATGGTTGGTATGAAAAACGTAGCTTGATGGTTGGTATGAAAAACGTAGCTTGATGGTTGGTATGAAAAACATAGTTTGATGGTTGATATGAAAACGTAGTTTGATGGTTGATATAAAAAACGTAGTTTGGTGGTTGATATAAAAAACGTAGCTTGATGGTTGGTATGAAAAACGTAGTTTGTTGGCTGATATCAAAACGTAGCTTGATGGTTGATATAAAAAACGTTATTTGATGGATAATATCAAACGTAGCTTGATGGTTGGTATGAAAAACGTAGTTTGATGGCTGTTTTCAAAACGTAGCTTGATGTTTGATATAAAAAACGTTGTTTGATGGATAATATCAAACGCAGCTTGATGGTTGGTATGAAATACAGTTTGATGGTTGATATAAAAAGTAGTTTGATGGTTGATATAAAAAACGTAGCTTGATGGTTGATATAAAAACATAGTTTGATGGTTGATATAAAAACAGAGTTTGATGGTTGATATAAAAACGTAGCTTGATGGTTGGTATGAAAAATCGTAGCTTGATGGTTGGTATGAAAAATGTAGTTTGATGGTTGGTATGAAAAACGTAGCTTGATGATTGGTATGAAAAACGTAGCTTGATGGTTGGTATAAAAAACGTAGATTAGTTTGATGGTTGATATAAAAACTTAGACTAGTTTGATGGTTGATATGAAAAACGTAGTTTAGTTTCACTGTTGAAACAGAAGAATAAATTTTTACAATTTAAGCGAACCCATTCGACAATGTTACTTGTTCCTGACTAGTTACCTGATATTAGGGGTACTGGAAAGTAATGACCTTTTTGTTACCTTAAATTCAAACGTTTCTAATTACGTGCTTTCGTTTCTTTCCAGGTGAACTGGATTTAGCAGGCATAAGAACCCTTCTTTGTTCATCGATTTTCTGTTAACAAATATAGTTTTCTTCTGATCAGAAAAATGACTGACCACATATCTAACGAGAATCACATTCGACATTTCACGCTCTATGAGTTTTTTAAAGGTAACGGCAACCATAAACATTTGCGGGGTTTATAAAGATGCTTTGAGTGTCCGCAAATGCCAAAGGTGGTTTTGATCTCTCAGATTGTCATCGTTCAGGGAGACCGTTGGACAATGACCTCCTGAGGTCAGAGGTTGAGCCAGACCCCCGTCAAAACATCCAACAGTTGTCAGCAAATTTTAATTCTACTTGGACTAGCGTTCAAGAACATCTTAAACAGATCGGGAAGGTTAACAGACAAGGAGTTTTGGTTTTACACAAACTATCAGATGACAACAAAACTCAACGCATAACAAGTTGATATTCATTAATAACCAGACATGAGAAAGAACTATTTCTTCATTGGATTGGTACAGGAGATGAGAAATGGGTTCTTTATGTCAACACCAAGCGCAAGAATCAGTGGCTCAGTCGTGGCCTGAACCCAATTCCGACAGACAAACCAGGTTTACTCCCACAGAAAGTCTTGTTGTCCATTTGGTGGGACAGAGTCGGCATAATTCATTTTGAGTTATTGAAATCGAATCAGACTATAATCGCAGACCTTCATTGTCAACAGTTGGACCGTTTGCACCAGGCTCGCATTGAAAAACGTCCAACACTGATCAACAGAAAAGGGTTCGTTCTGCAGCATGACAATGAGAGGCAAGAATGACTCAGAACAAGATCAGGGATTTGGATTGGGAAGTCCTGTCTCACCCTCCATATTCTCCTCACATTGCCTCTCCGGATTACCATTTATTCAGATCTATTTAGTACCTTCTCAGTGATAAAACCATCAGAAGTGCTGATGGCATAGAAACTGCTGTCGCGGAATTCTTTGTCTCAGAAATTGAAAACTTGATTGAAAGATGACACATTGTCATCAATAATAATGGATATTATGTAACTGACTGAAAATAAATAATTACATTTAAAATACTGTACAAGGAAAACAAACGACATTACTTTTCGGTACCCCTAACATGTTCTCACTTGCACATTCATAATTAGTGTATTCGATCTTTCTTGACTATTAGATTAAAGAAACTTCACTGTTTTTGGTGAGATAAGACATGTATTTGTAGAATAAGTGCCCTTCAGTGCGATGTTTGGAACCATTCCAATCTGTGAAAGCGTAAATAGGCTTCAAATAAACCCCCCTATTGATCCGGATTTACAGGATTTCACTTATATTACAAAAATAAAAATTTGTTCGCGGTGTCTTGAAAACGACTTAAAAACTGAATTATCATGTAATGGATATATAGAACACTTGAAATAAACAAAACACGTGTTGAAAATATATGTAAACACGTTAAAGGCAGTTGCATAAACTTAGCACACACACACACACACCCCAGTGGCTTAGCAGTGTAAACACGTTAAAGGCAGTTTCATAAACTTAGCATACCCCCCCCCCCAGTGGCTTAGCAGTGTAAACACGTTAAAGGCAGTTGCATAAACTTAGCATCCCCCCCCAGTGGCTTAGCAGTGTAAACACGTTAAAGGCAGTTTCATAAACTTAGCATTCCCCCCCCCAGTGGCTTAGCAGTGTAAACATGTTAAAGGCAGTTTCATAAACTTAGCACCCCCCCAGTGGCTTAGCAGTGTAAAACACGTTAAAGGGAGTTTCATAAACTTAGCATCCCCCCCAGTGGCTTAGCAGTACGCTTAAGGGTTTGAAATATAAAAATAAAGTGGTGGGCACAACGCAGATAGCACATTGCGTATCTTTGCGCTTAAAAACAACAAACGAATATCACTTAACTATACCCCTATTCCGATTAATCAACAAAATATTTCCAATCAGAAAATACAACTGGTCAGAGTAGAAAGACGAGTTTATTTAGTTTAGAAAACGACAACGTTTGTTTGTAGTTATGCACAAAGCTACACAATGGGCTATGTGCTCTGCCCACCAGGGGTATCGAAACCCGGTTTCTAGCGTTGTACGTCCGCAGACATACCGCTGTGCCACTGAGGGGCGTTTGTTTGTAATTAAGCAAAAAGCTACACAATGGGCTATCTGTACTCTGCCCACCACGGGTATCGAAACCCGGTTTCTAGCGTTGTAAGTCCGCAGACATACTGCTGTGGCACTGGGGGGCCAAATGACAATGATAATAAATGTGTATAAAAAAACAGTTAGAAATCAACATGAAAAATATGATTAACCTTTGTATGGGATGAGCACAAAGTGTTAAAAGGGCTCAAATGATAAGTTTTCATATCTATTCAGTGTATCCTCCTAAACAAACTATATTAGAATTAGGAATTTTGTGTTTGTTGTATTTGGCGCAAAAAAATAAAAATAAATTGCGCGAAGGCTATCTGCGCTAACTCTCACTCAGTACTTTTGAATTGATAGGCCAGAGGATAGACACCATCATCCACTGCCAACTGTTGAGCTTTTTTTCAGCGTACAGAATAGTGGGATTTGACCTTTACTCTTATGACGCATCCTACGCCCCAAAGTGCGGGACACTTTTTTTTATTAGCGGTAACGGGACTTAAACCAGAGAACCACGGGGCTTAAACCACAGAACCACGGGACTTAAACCACAGACCCTCCGCTCGACAGTACGGCACGCTAACTGTTTCGAGAATAAAGTCTCAATAATTAATCAAATATGAAGAAGCGTTTCAAGGATGAGCATATCTTCATGAGTATCGAATTACTTTTTTAGGATTTATACTAATTCAGGTTTTACAAAAAAAAAGAAAGAAAGAAAAATTGGGCAAAAATTAATTACGTTTGTTTGAAGTTAAGCACAAAGCAACACAATGGGCTATCTGTGCTTTGCTTCCCCACGGGTATCGAAACCCGGATTATAGCGTTGGAAAATAAGCATATCCAAATATCGAGTGTGGAAAATATGGCTGTACAATCATTCAATTTGAAAAATAACCTTGTACAAACATCTAACCGTCCCACTAAACATGCTCGCCCTTTCAGCTGTAGGGGCGTTATAATGTGACGGTCAATCCCACTATTCGTTGGTAAAAGAGTAGCCCAAGAGTTGGCAGTGGTGGTGATGACAAGCTGACTTCCCTCTAGTCTTACACTGCTAAATTAGGGACGGCTAGAGCAGATAGCTCTCGTGTAACTTTGCGCGAAATTCAAAACAAACAAACCATCTAATAAGGAAAATAAATACGTACTGATATCCAATACCGAAAATAAGTATGAACGAACTACCAATTCGAAAAATCAAATAAGGAAAAATATTCTATAAACTTTCAATTTGACAGAAAAGAAAAAAAAAGAATTTCTATAAACATATGATTTGGCCACTAAGCCCGTACAAGCATCTAATACGGAAAAAAAAATCTCTACAAACATCTATTACACGAATTAAACTCTATCGATCGACACAGTGTCAAAAATAAGCTACACTTAGTGAATAGCCCCCAGTGGCACGGCAGCATGTCTTCGGACTTTACAACGCTAGAATCCGGGTTTCGATACCCGTGGTGGGCAGAGCACACACAGCCCATTGTGTAGCTTTGTGCTTAGTTACAAACAAACAAACTTAGTGAATAAATCTCAGAAAATATTCAAGGAATGGACTAGTCTTCAAGAAACAAATCAGTATTAAGTTAATCTTACCTTTCTTTCTGAGAGTCTTTAAAGTGGTCGCTACACCAAGATGTTTGGTTAAGAACGTACTTAAAAGGTGCGCAAGTTTCTTCGTTTCTTGAAAACTGTACTCACTATTTTAATGGAACAGTAGAAAGAACAATTCGGTTTACGAATGTCTTAGTACTTTATCACTAACGTAAACATATACAGCTTTACTACGATATTGGAAAGTGCGTTGTTACATGATTTCGTAACGTCAAGTTCTTAGTGATTTGCATTCGGCTAAACGTTAAACCAAGAATTTAGAGGCTTAACTTGTGTAATACTTCAGGAAATTGGTAATGCTCCCTTTACTTTATTGACTTGATATCATTAACACTAAGGTTCTATTTAAACTCAAAATTGCGTGACAGTGACCACTAGATCACGAACGTACAAGTATCTTTGTGCGCACGAGCTAGCTCTCAAATTGATTTCTCCTCCGGCCATCAAATATTTTCCGGGAAAATAAATAAAGAGTCGTCGAATAAATAATTAGGCCTAGCTTCTCAACAGAGTTACATTGTTTAATGAGTGTTAACAATGTAATTCGTTAAAATATAGAGAAAAGTCGGAGTTGTTCTCCGTGAAATATATATACGTTTTTTTATTTTCTCACTATCCCCGCAGTGGGCACATCACAAATATTACAATGTATAATTCTATGTTTAACAATAAAAAAACTTTCTTTGCACACAATACTATCATTCTGAAGGAGGTGTAATCCAGCTCTCTAGCGCCGTCTAGTGGGTATAGTAGGCATACTATTATAATAAACGACAAAAAATTTTGGCGTGACGTAAAAGACCACCACAGAATACCAATCAGATGTCAGAAAAGTTCAGAGCATGCGTAATTCCGTTCCGAAGCTTATATGAAGAGAGCCCTGAGAAAAGTGGCGAAGACGACTTATCAGTTCATAGCTTTTAGAGCTAATGATTTTGAACCTTTAATCCGTAGTTGAGGATTCTAATAATTTAATTGATAGCAGAAATGAAGTTCAAACATATAGCATTTTTCGTGTGGATTATTTCCAGGTTTGAGGTCAATGCTATTATTCCTTCTCAGATCAAAATCGGTAAGAGTATTATACATATAAATAATAACTTTACATATATACGTATTTTTAATATAATAAAACTTAATATTTCAAATATATTATACTGTTTGTAGTGTAAAGAAAACTTTTAAGTGTTGAAATTGCAATACAAACACAATGAAGGTTTATTGTGTTGTTTCACGAATCGGGTTTTTATTTCACTTTCCGCTAAACGAGGATCCCCCCTTGTGGCTGAGGGCTTATAACGCTAAAAATATAGTTTCGATGCTCGTAGTGAGCAGAGCACACATAACCCATTTCGTAGCTTTGTACTTAATATTAACAGAAACATTAAACGAGTTTTTTTTTTCTTTCTCTTGTTGATTGGATAGGCACTGTCCATCGCAACTTTAAATCAATTTTAAATTTATCTTATGGAATATTTTTATCTTAATCTTATGCAACCACTGCGATATTTGTTACCAACTTCTTACTATTTTCCCCAACTTATGTTTTAATGACTACAATTTGAAGCTCCTTCAGTACTCATGAAAAGCTAATTCATCAATTAGGAATAATTCCTGAAAACAAACAAATTTACCAACATACGTAAAATTGAAATAAAATAGAATGATGTCCAGATTTATTAGTAGTAACCAAGGCAGGGTGTGACTGTCACATTATAACGCCCCCACGGCTGAAAGGGCAAGCATGTTCGAGAACATGGATTTGAACCCGCGACCCGCAGATTGGGAGTCGAGCTATACATGGGTCCTAGGCAGTGGTGGGATTCAAATATTTTAACAACAGGTTTTCTCACTAGCAGCATGCCATATTGACCCGATAGAGACCAAAGATTATATGTAAAATATATTTATATTATATGTAATATATACAATTTATATTACTTTTAATCTAGTCTATTTATT
>NW_013668764.1:24641-28219 GCF_000517525.1 Limulus polyphemus
GAGGTCATTAAATTCTAAGAACAGGTTCGCACGAACCGGTGCGAACCGGCTGAATCCCACCACTGGTCCTATGGTCTCTGATCTGGCCACTTAGCCTGCACGCGCATTCAGTATTTTAAGGTTGAAAATTTCAATTCGTAGTAAGCCAGAAAGTTCAAGACATAAATTTAGGCCTAAGTGAAACAGGAAAGTTTAGCTTCAAACAATAATCGGTATAATCAAAACAAAGAACAAATACGATCACAATACGAGTTAATCCTACACTTACTTTATTGTTGAAAATTGAAATATTTGGCCTAATTTTATCGGTTATAATAAACAAAGGTTGTTCAACACACAGGGATCATTTTTCGAGCAACCAAGACGTGGAATCGTTTGGCAGCAGAACTGGCAGTGGATGACGTCAACAATGACCCAACAATACTTCCGGATACTCGCTTGGTTCTACTCACCAATATAACGGAAAATTCGAAGTTTAACATTCTACAAAATAGTAAATCGTCATCAATTATCTATATGCAAATTTTAAGATTGTTTCGCAAATAAATATTTGACAAAGTCAGCTATTATGTAACAACAACAACAAAAAAAGACAAATTTAGTTACCACGTTAAAATATCTTAACCCTTAAATTACCAACTTGTTTTTATAGCGTTCGATAGGTAGGCCTACGTGAAGCCTAAAAATGTAATACGAGTCATTTAAGAATGTAAAGTGACACTCTAACAAAGTCATGGACCCATAGGAAACTTGATGCATAATTAGTTTAGAATAATATATTCCAAAAGCCGATAGTCCCCGTCAGTAACTAGGGTTAATTTTTTCTTATCAATTAAATGGTATTTAGGTAATTTAAGCTATGCAGTTATAATATATGCATATATAAATGGCAGTTATAAAAAGATTTCTTAAGTGCTGGTTCGTTCTAAAATTCTGTTGCAAGGGTTTGGGTTTGGTTTGAATTTCGCGCAAAGATACACGAGGGCTATACGCGCTAGCCGTTCCTAAATTAGCAATGATAGACTGGAGGGAAAGCAGCTATAGTCAATACTACCCACCGCCAACTCTTGGGCTACTCTTTTACAAACGAAAAGTGGGATTGCCCGTCACATTATAACGCCCCAATGACTGTTGTTGTTTGTTATTAAGCGCAAAGCTACACAAAGGGCTATCTGTGCCCTGACCACCACGGGTATCGAAACCCGGTTTCTAGCGGTATAAGTCCGTAGACATACAACTGTGCCACTCTGCCCCCTCCCCATGTCTAAAAGGGTGAGCATGTTCAGTGACGGAAATTCTAATCCACAACTCATAGATTGCGAGTCGAGCACCCCCTTGCCAGACCCTGTTATAATGGAAGTTCGTTTAGAAAATAATTTTATCAGTTTGTTTAAATTCGTAAACTAAAACGAGAAAATGGTCAAAGCATAAAGTAAAAAGGTCAGTCAAACCTCTGAATGACCATGTTGGCATTTTTTATTTTTTGAAGGGAGAAATTCAAGTTTCACGAGTTTCGTTGATCACATGACACTGTGATAAAGTTTGGTTAGCCAAAAAGATTTCTTTTAAGATTAATCCGAAATGTTCAGTTGTGTCGCAACACTGTTTCCAAATGCCAAATGTTCATCTATGACCCAACACTTATTTTTAAACGATCTGTGAAATTGGTTTGGTGCTTCAATAATTTGGTGTAATTATTGTAGTTCGTTTCTATCAAAAACTGGATGATTATATGGAAAACTAAATGTTTCGATTTATTATACTTCAAAAACTACTTGTGATAAGCCTAAGTTTCATCCGAGGTGCACTGAGAATCATGAGTATTGTTCAAGAGAGTTTGGATAAATGTCACAGTAGGTGTTCGATACGCTTTTCGTCATTCTTAAGTATTAACATATCTAACATATCCATAAATGAAGCTACGGAAAGCAGCAGAGTCCTGTGATCGTTGCAATCCAATTTCTGGTGGTGTTTTTTTTTTTCGGGGTTCTGCCAATTATTTCTGTCTGATGGAACTGACTTCAGAGTACCTTCTTCGTCTTCTTGGAAGTTGACGATGTTCTTAATGACTGGTTCCCCAGGCGTTGAATAACATAGGAAGTTGACGATGTTCTTAATGACTGGCTCCCCCAGGCGTTGAATAACATAGGAAGTTGGCGATGTTCTTAATGACTGGCTCCCCCAGGCGTTGAATAACATAGGAAGTTCATGATGTTCTTAATGACTGGCTCCCCCATATAGTTTCCTTCTTAAAAGTACTCTATTTATTGAAATAATTTAGGCACGAAGTGTTTTATAAGCAGCTTCAAGCACTAAAGATCAAAGATTAAAATGCTGGTGAAGTCGCAGCATTATCAGAGTATGCTTCTGATAAACTGCGCGTGGGTTTTCAGGAGCGAAAGACACGGCATTTCTTGAGTGGACATATCCACTAAGATGAATACGAGTTCCATCTGTTCAATAGACGAATTTTTAGAGATATTTAATCAACCATCAACCTGGTTAAACCCAATGTGCAAAATTAAGTCGCAATGATGGATCACCAACCTTATCGACATGTTGGCGACTATAGTGAAAAGCTTTGACATTTAGTGTTTGATCTAGCTAGAGCGCTCGACTTATAATCTAGGAGTCGAGGGATCGAAACCTATCACCGAACATTCTCGCCCTTTAATATGTCGGGGGCACTATAACGTGACGGTCAAGCCCACTATTCGTTGGTAAAAGAGTAACCCAAGAGTTGACGGTGGGTGGTGATGTCTAGCTGCCTTCCCTCTAGTCTATCGCTTCAAAATTGTGGACGGCTAGCGCAGATAACCCTCGAAGTAGCTGTGTGTGAAATTAAATAAAACAAATAAATACTGCTCTATTCTAAACTAACACACCTGGGTACCAAAATGCCTTTACTAAGCTATTAAGCAATCTCCAGTCATGTGACCTCTTTGTTCCTTACTGTTTATGTATCTACATTTCTATGTCCAGTAGTTTCGTATGGTGTTTCTCTCACCTCCAAATTTTGTTGGAGTAGTTCGGACACCGGGTGAGCATGTTTCGGTATGACGGGGATTCGAACCCGCGACCCTCAGATTGCGAGCCGAGTGCCCTAACCATCTAGCCATGCTGGGCCATTCCTATGTCTATGATGACATAAACTTGTCGAAACGTTGTACATTTGAAATAAAGTTTCCCTCACAATCCATTCAAACAATCTCAAACCTTTATTGTCTAAAAAAGTGGGTTCCTGGTCCTCAAATTTTTTCACATTGTTGTTGGTGGCAGGTCAAGTCTTCGGGCAGTACCTCTTCCACTTGTCGGACAAATAGGATGTTTAACCTGTTACTGTTTCCGCATATAGAGATGACCTTTCAGAATAATTAACATATTTTACGGTGTCAGTTGCCTCAAATAGATGGGTTGTTTTTGAACATATTTTGGCCACTTGTGCGCAAGTGGGCATCTCCTTTCGCTGGCCCGGCATAGCCAGGTGGTTAAAGCGCTCGATTCGCAATCTGAGGTTCGCGGGTTCGAATCCCCGTCCCTTTCAGCCGTGGGAGCGTTATAATGTGACGGTCAATCCC
>NW_013668764.1:28764-30036 GCF_000517525.1 Limulus polyphemus
CTAAATTAGGGACGGCTAGCGCAGATAGCCCTCGTGTAGCTTTGCGCGAAATTCAAAACAAACAAACAAATTTCGCTTTGGAATTATCTTTTGGATAAAAGTAAAACCGATAAAATTTTAATTGCCGACATACAACCAATTCATATTACAAATATCTTATTGTTAAAAAGCAAGAGAAACGGAATAAACATAAGTAATGCTAATTTGTGAGAAAAAATAAATAAATTAGGCATAACATGGTTTCCAAACACCTTATTCCATATTCAAACGTTTCCTGAATAAAACTTATAGGTCTCAATGTGACCCTCGTGAAATTTTATTCGCCTGGGAAAATTAGTTTAATTATCAATTTAAATATGATACTTGTTTTTTTTAAAATAATTTCTCACACTATATCTTAGTGCGCGTGTTACTATGACATAATTAGCTTATTAAACCAGTGGCTTCCCTGTAATAAAGTAGGTTATGACAGGTGGTATTGAAAGTATTTTTCGGCCCCACGTGTAATACCTGTCTGATGTTCAGAGGGCTAACAAAATGATTGTTTATAAATGTTTTATTGTTAAAAACTATTATGCCGTTTTGTTAGCAGTAAATGAAAGGGTCTTTAAAGATACAGCTAAAAGGGTTTGAATCAATCACCACCAAAAGACGATGTTCTATTTGTCTCTTATTTTTCGATAGCTTGTTATCTCTTGGAGCAGAACGTTGTAACGATCATAGGGCCCAGTAGTTCCACCCACATTAAAGTCGCCCACTCCCCTATAGGAAATCTTGGAGTACCTCATCTGGCCCCAACTGCAACAGACCCTACCCTGTCGTTCAACCAAGCTGGGCAGCCGCCTTACCCTTCTTTAATCAAAGTGACGCCCCCTGACAGTTTCCAGATGACAGCTTTGACCGCCTTCATGCTGAAGTTTAAATGGAAAGCTATTGCTATTGTAGCAGAAAGCACGGATTATGGTAAGTCTAACTTTATTGATTTCAGGTGAAAATGTTATTTTAGAGAAAAACTTAGGATATTTATCCTAAAACTTTAAAATTTAATACTATGCGCAAATAAATACAAAAGTGCATAGCACAGAGGATTATTAATTAACAATGTTCAAGATCAGCCTTATTTTCAAAATTATATTTTAATTTGAAAATAATTTCATATGGAAGAGCTATGAAAACGAGAAGTACCATCATGGAGTGCAAGCAGGCCTCAAACATTAGAGAGTGCAAGCAGGCCTCAAACATTAGAGAGTGCAAGCAGGCCTCAAACATTAG
>NW_013668764.1:31003-33842 GCF_000517525.1 Limulus polyphemus
GTTTAACGTTAAAAATGATTTATGATTTTAATGTCAACACAGTTGGAGATTTGATCACAAACTCTAGCCTCATAACACGCGTTAATAAACGACCAAATTACATTTCCATATCTCCTCAGCAAGTAAAATCAGCCTTTATTTCCAGTTTTCAGCACCTCTAGACGTATCTCCTCACGCCACAAAAAATCCCTGCTAAGTGGTTAATCTCATTATATGTAGAAACTTTAGTACTGCTCACACAAAACATCGCTTCAGCACTAGTTAGACTAATCTCAATATCGTAGCTCTGGTGCAGAGGGTTTAAACTTATAATAAACACAGATTTTATCATAGGTACTACTCAATATATTAACTACGTTACTGACAACGAAATTCACAGAAAATTGAAATATTGTTGAAAAAACGAAAGATATAACATTGTACTTACTATTTGTATTTTGATCGTCAAAATGGCTACAATGTACATGTAACTTAACCATTGCAATATAATATTAGTCTTTAAATTAGTTATGAAGCATATGAAATTCTCGTTTTTCCACATCTTTATCCAATCTTCCATGGCAATTAATCAGAATTTTGAGGCATAATTTTAAGACTACGAAGGTGTTTCTCTTCTATGGTTTTCGACGATATATTTGTTTCTGTATCTTTGCCATCTTGTGACGAAGATATCTTGTAGTGTCAAGAGTTGGTCTTTTTTTTTTCAATTTGGGAGTGAAAATGTGAAGTGTAGAGCTAGGTGTATTATTAGGTCTAAACGGATTGATCGAGCTCCAGCGAATAGCGACCTCTAGAAACATCGTAGTAGTCAGTGCAGAAACATTTGTACAAACAAGGGATCCTGAGAACCTGGATGCTATTGATGTCTTGGAAGCTATTAAGGTAAGCATTAAGCACATAGTTAATATCAATAATTCAATAGATAATTAGGTTGAAATACTTTGCACAGAAATTTGAAGTCCTGAATTAACTGCTTCATTGTCCAGTAGGATTCGTACAAACTGTAAATGTCGAAAGTGAGTTTATTATTCTGTGAGAAGACACAATGACAGGTCAATATAAAATATATTATAGATGAAATTAATTAACTAAGAGAATTGTCTGCATACATTTGAATTATTTTAACTATTACAACTTTTTTATCTGTCTCTTCCTATTCTTCTCATCCATCTATCGAACAAATCAGCTCACACGTCTCTTCATTTTTCTTTCTTTATTCATTCATTGACCAAGCCACGTTATTTTCTTTCTTTCTTTCTTGTTGTCCTTCAGTGCTAAGTATCCCTGGTCGATCAGCGGAAAATTTACAGATTTACAATGCTAAAATCCGGGGTTCAATTCCCCGCAGTGGACACAGAAGATTGCCCAATAAATAGCTTCAGTACTGTTATTTACATTAATTACATTAATTGTTAATAGGCGATTAAAATCAGCACTATAAAACAATAATGAACTTAATATAAAATAAGCATTAAGAAGG
The DNA here is from genome assembly GCF_000517525.1 of Limulus polyphemus. Lineage (NCBI taxonomy): Eukaryota > Metazoa > Arthropoda > Merostomata > Xiphosura > Limulidae > Limulus > Limulus polyphemus. The sequence continues at coordinate 32,484 of NW_013668764.1, forward strand.
TCTTTACAAAAATCCATATTAAATCCCAGTCGTCACCATAAAGTCATAACGGATATTGGTTGGTTGTTTTGAATTTCGCGCAAAGCTACACGAGGTCTATCTGCGCTAGCCGTCCCTACTTTAGCAGTGTAAGACTAGAGGGAAGGCAGCTAGTCATCACTACCCACCGCCAACTCTTGAGCTACTCTTTTTTACAACGAATAGTGGGATTGACCGTCACATTATAACGTCCTCACGGGTGGGCATGTTTGGTAGAACGGAGATTCGACCCACAGATTGCGATTCGAGCACCCTGACCATGCTAGGCCTAAATCACTATTTGTCCCACCACATCTATGTTTCACCGAAAAGGGTTTTTCTTCTTCTCTCCAAAACATGTGTCAAAAAAGTCTCACAGAAGGTGTTCAGTACGTTTTTATTCTCAACCAGCATTACTGCAAGCATCATGAGAGAATCTGTTTGTTTGAAGTCACCACGGGTATCGAAACCCGGTTTCTAGCGTTGTAAGTCTGCAGTTATACCGCTGTGCCACTAGGGGCAGGAAAATTAGAGAAATAACAAGAAGAGATATAAAAGCAATGGCAGTCTGACAATGACAATGTTTTTCTTAGAACAAATATTTTCTAGTTTATAATCATTTCTAATAGTGGGGGGGGGGGTCTTTATTATAATCCTGAGTAATTGTATATTTATTGTATTAGAGTAAAGGTGTCCGAATAGTTACCTTACACTGCGTCATTGACTACGCAAAAGTCATCCTCAAACAAGCTCACCAATTAGGAATGCTGGAAGAGGGTTGGGCATGGTTCGTCACTGATGGGGTTACTTTCTCGGTGAGTGATATGAGTTTGTTAAAACTTAAATACTTCTTATGCGGGACTGAGTTGTTTATTGAGCTTTGTGTCTGTCTGTGTGTGTAACTGAGTTTCTTAGACATTTCAATGTTAATGTTTTTATAGTTCAATTATTTTAATTTATATATATTACATCAGCAAATTATAAATTTCTAAAATTATATAACGGTTCACAAAACTGATAATATAGTGCCTTTAATTGAAACTAAAATTAGGAGTTGTACCGAGTGATATGTTTTACTTCGTTTATTGCCATGGTTGGTGTGTAAGGGCTATGTACTTATTCTACTGTTAATAACACAGGCCTGTGATGGTTTTATTGTCTTAAAATTTTTACATGTTCTATAGTAATTCCTGTACGCTGAATCCGAAAATGATATCCATTTTTCTCTATCATATACACATTTTCCCCAAAATGTTATATGTACCTTTACATAAGTGAATCATTTTCATTGAAATCGGGTCACAGTTTGTTATGCTTAAAATGTTGACAACCAATGGCTAT
>NW_013668764.1:33852-39292 GCF_000517525.1 Limulus polyphemus
CCAATCGCGACGTGAGAGTCTTATCGATCGTTCTAGAACCCAAACGTAAGAAAGATGATAATAAAGAATGTTCATTATGCTAAACGAAATAATAATTTGATCTAATTAATAGTTTTTATTCTTCCAGATTTGTAAAAAATCCTTACGTGATAGAAAAAAATGAATATTATTTACGAAATCTGCGTAGCTGAATTATGGAAAATTCGTTATTAAAACCAAAACAACTTTTATGAAGTTTACATTTGCAGGCCTGTGTACTCAATCAGTGGTGACTCGATATAAAAAGGTCCATGGATGTGATTGTCGATTTTTAAGTGGATTTCAATTACTTTCACAACTAAAATGTTGATTATATATACAAACCTATAATCCCATTTGTAAACTTTAGCATGAACAATTTAGAACGTGAATAATACCACTCTTGAAATCTTCATGATTAGGGTGGTAAGGCACTGTTTGAGCCAAATGGAAAGGTCCCGGATTATATGACAGGAATTATAGGCACCCAACCACCACTTCAAGAAAACCTTCTCTTGAAGAAAATGAAGCAAGATTTAGAGGTTAAAGTTCGCCGAACTGTTGATATCTCGGAGCTAGTAAGTGAAGGGGTTGTGATAAGTTATTCCATTTGTATTAAAACATCACTCTTGTACAGCGACATAGCTGTGATAAAATGGCTTGTGAGCAGTAAAATGTCAATAGTGTGTATCGTTACATGTGCTGGTTTGTTGGAAAAGCATTATACAGAGTAGACCAAAATTATCTTTCCTATTTTAAAATGTAATAATTAAATATCTGAGGAAATACTTTTCAACATCTTGTAGCCCCTACCCAAACTCTAAAATTAGTGATTTGATACCTGTGATAGGCACGAAGTAGGCTTAGTCCATTGTCCATTTTTAAGAGTAATTTTATCATATTACTATGTAATTGGTTTTAAACGTGTCTCTACTCCTTACATGTTCATACTAATATTATTGGTAGTTGCGGGAGGTTATCGCATTTTCAGTTATCAATTTTCTTTGCTGATCCTTCTCTTAATTACAGCTTTAATTGTTGTTTTTTCGGACTCTATAAATAAATGCAAGTTGTCGCCTGGGGAAGGGTGGGGTGCAATTGAACCTCAACTGCATTTTGATGGTCAAGGAATATTAAATCTAGTGCCGTAAAGACTGTTGAACGTGGCGTTATAATGTCATAATCATAACCTCTTGGCCCGACATGCTCGCTTTTTTTCAGCCATGGAGGCGTTATAACGTTACGGCCAATTCCAATATTCGATTAGAGTAACTTAAGAGCTGGAGGTTGGTGGTGTTGACTAGTTGCCTTCCCTCTAGCTTATTACTTCTAAATTAGGGACGGCTAGCACGGGTAGCCCTCGAGTAGGTTCGCGCGAAATAAACAAACAAACAAATGATGACCACTTTCGTTTGTTGATGACTTTCTTCAATTTGACATGAAACTTGCTCTGAACCACATATTTCACTGTTACTGGCTCACGGTTTACTTAGGGCTACAATTCAAAAACGACCCCCCCCCCTTCCGCTGAAATGTTACGACTTCTACCTAACTCATGCGAGAAATATTCCCCTAAACAAATAGTTCGTAGACCTACACAATGGCTATCTGCACTGTGCCTGCTGTGGGTATCGAATCCCGATTTTTAGCATTATAAGCCCGTGCTCTCACCGCTGAGCCATCTAGAGGCTAAACAAATTAACACAATACAAGTTCGATGGCTTACGTTTCTTCTTTTTTTTGTGTTACTTAACTCGGTTCAGTTAGACTTGAACGAAGACAGAGAAAAGTCATAAATCTCTTGTATATATACATATAGGTAAATATTCAGTAATTTCTTGAACTGTTTTTTTTTCTAGCCTGCCGCAGCCCGTATATACGATGCTGTTCTCGCAGTTGCCTATGGCCTTCACTCTCTGATTTCCCGTCAAAATTTTAATATCCCTTCTTTTTCACGTGGCACGTGCTCCAATGCTACAGTGAACTATTGGGATGATGGCAAAGAACTCTTTCGATCCATTCTTGAAATAAAAAATGTGAGAGGTCTTCAAGGAAACCTGGAATTCAACGACTTTGGTTTTTATTCAAACATCGCCTACAGTCTAGTTAACCTTCAACCGACCGGATTTACTGAGGTGAATGCATTAAAGACTTAATATAAAATGATAAAGACCCTACAACCTAAGCGCTTTCGAAGACTTCTTGAACCTACGTGTTTTTCTGAACGCAATTAAAAACTTTTCAGTGACGTAATTATTAATGCTTATTATACAAGCTATGTTTTTCCTTTTTCACTTCTGTGTTCTTTCACCTAGCGGAAATTAAAATGCCTTTGAATCATCCTATGTGAATATGTATCCAGAGTTTTTAAATCTATACTTTGAAGTGAATATTTTACCCAATGATAAAATTGTTAGAGTCATAGAATATCCAATATTATAAGTTCGAGTTATTGTGTCCAAAACGATGTTTATGTTGTTGTATTTATATATATATATATATATATATATATTGTTTTAGTTTGGAAACTGGACCATGTCAAACGGTCTAGAGGAGCTGAAGTTCACATCAGCACCATTATTTCCAGGAGGGATTAAGTCACCTCCTGGCGGCGCGGTGTATGAATTAACTAATAAGACTCTTCGTGTTGTAGTACTTGAGGTAAGGTTCTTCCTTTGTATTCTTTGTGTAAGGAGACATTAACGGTATAAAAGTATAAAAGAGAATTGTTAAAACCGTTTTGTTGTTTAAGTAGTGAATATTATTTCACTCTAATAACATATAAAACATAAACATTTTCTGGTACTAAAGCTAAAATATTTAGCGTTGAACAACTACAGTTCAAATCTTTGGAAGTGGTACTTGTAGTTAAAGGATTTTCTCTTACTGTCTTAAAGATCAAATTGATAATTAGCCCCCCCCCCTCTCCCTCTCGAAATCTTCAGTCTGTACTGAGTTTTTTTGATATCCCAAGTCGTTTGCTCACCAGTCCCCCACTCCCACCCAGAAAACTTATTTTGACGAGAAAAACGAACGAATTACACAGTTTGTTAATTTTTTCAAGAGGTTTGGCAATCCGGATTATTTTATGTATCGGATTGTGACAAAACCTTTTGTGGCAGTGAGGGCTTTGAGTCTGCAAATAATCAGTATACTTGGCAAACAAACATTGGTTTCATAAATTCCAGTATTTACTACAACGGTAAGAGTGTTATATTGTAAACATGAGTGAATTAAAGTCTAATAAATCATGTTGGGTAGGCAGATAAATTCATGTCTTAAAAGAAATTCAAAACGATTCTGAACAAGTTTTAACTGTTGTAAAGAGATTGAAAAGAAAAGATGCCCTATGCATGTATAGTGTATTTTTCTACAATAATTACCCTGAAACCAATGGGAAAATGTTATACATTTAAACTAGCTCAAAGAAGTGTACTAATAATAAAATGTATACATAAATAAAAACACAACGTATGTATAGAACCTAACTAACTTAGTTAAGCCTAATGAGGCGGCTGTAGTTCTATACTTTGGTTATTATAAGAGTAAACTTATGGAAACTTGTATAAAATAATAGAACAATATATTACACACTTTTAGTAGCCCCCAGTGGCACACTGGTATGTCTGCGGACTTAAAACGCAAGAATCCGGGTTTCGATACCCGTGGTAGGCAGAGCACAGATAGCCCATTGTGTAGCTTTGTGCTTAATTAAAAACAAACAAACAAACAAACACTTCTAATAAGCCTATTAAAACGCAGTAAAATTAAAATATCACGTCTAAACACATGTAAGAATATAAAAATAAGAACAGTGTTTCTACACACTATAGAACAAGGAAATCTTTACAAAAAACAAACACAATGATCTATTGGTTAGTGTGCTTAACTAGGAATCCGTTGGTCCATGGAGAGTAAATACTATATACATATACAGGGATGATGAAAACAAAACAAAAAACCGGTAAACATGCATTTTAGAGGTTCTAGAGATTATGCAAATGCAATATACAAAAGTGTTTTTATTCATCACAAGAACATCACCTTGAACTCCGACTTGTCAGAGTCTGAGTCAGAGTGACGTTGTCAATTCACAGACATCTTGATCACATCTGATTTTTTTGTGTACAACAGACGTACATTTGACTAAAAACTTACCACATTTCGTATAGATACACGGAAATATAATCTACATTCCTTTATCAATACTATGTCATGGACCGACTCCGTGTACATTAGATTAAATACAGCAAAAACAAGTACCATAAAAAGATCTTCCTTCCAAGTTAGGGCGCTCAATTCGCAACCTGAGACACGGGGTTTCGAATCCCGGTCTTATCAAACATGGTCGCCCTTTCAGCCGTGGGGGCATTATAATGTAACGTTCAATCCCACTGTTCGTTGGTAAAAGAGTAGCCCAAGATTTAGCCGTGGATGGTGATGAGTAGCTGCCTTTTTCGCGCAAAGCTACACGAGGACTATCTGCGCTAGCCGTCCCTAATTTAGCAGTGTAAGACTAGAGGGCTGTACTTCATATCGAACTTTTCTATCCCTAATTTAGTTACACATCACCAATAGTTAATAAATATAACGTTACGCCATCTTCTATGTTTGATGTAACAGAGATGTACATTTATAATCATGTTTTTACCTTACCATCACCGTCCCTTTGGTTTATTGTTTAATATTTTTTTCAAATCACTGTTGTCTCGAAAAATGGTTACGTCACTCAGTTTTGTTTGGGTCCTAATATGTAGCGGGACTTTTATAACTGTATTGTTTGTTTGTTTGTTTTTGAATCTAACCTAGAGTTACGTACTATTGTATATAGAAACAGGTGTGTAATTGACGGCTACGTTTTTACACTTCTCTGTTGTGTTTAACAAATACGAAATTACTTTTCTATCATATATAGGACAATAATTCACATTAGCTATATGTTAATGTACGTTGGTGTCAGGTTTCACAGCTTATAACAATAAATGTCAGAAGTTGATAACCATGGTGGTCACAGCACAGATAGTCTATATGCAAGTTTGGGCTTACACAACATTGTATGTTAATCATATTTCAGTGTAGGCATTTAAACTGCATATGTTTTTTTTTAGATATAAATAAAACACAACGTATTTGCATCTGCATTTGCGTAATGAAAGAAAGAAGCGTTTCAACAACTAAAACAACACATTGTCGTGCGAACAAGAAAAACGTTTACTAATATAACCAATTAATAATCACGTCTCTTATCATGAAAATGTTTAGAACAATTAAAAGTAGGAGTGGAATGATAGAGATCTATTACACAACACATGGACTGTGTTTATACACAAATAGTTATCATATCTAAACCATCAGGTATTGTAGACGACTGGTTTTTGATGCAGTTTTAACTTACTTTTAATTCACTCAGTAATTTATCTGA
>NW_013668764.1:40063-45112 GCF_000517525.1 Limulus polyphemus
CCTCGTGTAGCTTTGCGTGAAATTCAAAACAAACAAACAAACCTTCCAAGTTTTTTTTTTCATATCTGGAGTTATTCTCAATGCGAATAAAATTATCTGAAAAGTAGTGGGCGTGGTCTAGTGATTAGCGTGCTGAACTGTGAATCCGTTGGTCCATGGTTCACGTCCCGTGAAAGCAAAATTGCACTCCACACCATAGGGTATTGAGTATTTTACAAATCAAATCCGACTATTCTATGAAATACTTGACAGTGGGCGCTGTTATCTATCTGTCATTCTTCTATTCTATCAATTCAGGAAGTCTATAGGTATCTGCGCGAATATCTGAAAAAACAACAACAACTGGAAACTAAAGTAGCAAATCTAATAATGGCACAGTTAGAGGCTTAGTTCCTACTAAAGTTGGGGGTTTTATTGTGTGGCTAAAGTTGTCTGACGACTTTGAAGTCTAATAATGACACAGACAGTTATGAGAGGTTTACTCTCTACCATATTCGAGGGGGGGTTTTAATTGCGTGGCAAATAACCAGTAAAGTTTATTAAACTAGTAGCCTATAGTTGTGAGGAGATTAATCGTCACCCAGTCCCATGGGCGTGTAAAAAATGACTTGATGATTTCGAATCAGCATGGACATTCCGGACAAAGTGATATCTATATACTACTAAAACGCTGAGATTGTTTGTGTGTGCTTGTCTGTAATTAAATACAGCAAAACACGGCGCACAATAGCGCCATATTTGTAACGAAATGAGAATAGAAACAGAATAAAACAAGTTTAGTTAAAATCGGGCCACAGGTTACCGAGTTAGCCCCGTTTTTTGGGTCACTTTTATGAAAATTTATCTATCTATCTATTCGTTTTCCAACTGATGAATCACTTTAAAATATCTTCTATACAACAATATATGCACAACAGAAATTAAATGATGAGATGAAAATGTGTTATAACAGCTCATAGAAAAAACAACAATAAAATAGACCTACAATATTATTGACTATTTGCAAATAGTAACTATGGAGACGTGGTAATAAAATAAAAATCAAGTGGAGAACAATAAAAAATTTTTATAAACGAAAACCTCTTGCCGAGCATTGGCAATTTGATTATTTCCCTGTCAATATTCCCATCTTCATTAAAAGGATTTGTTTGTTTGGAATTAAGCACAAAGCTACACAATGGGCTATTTGTGCTCTGCCCACCACGGGTATCGAAACCCAGTTTCTAGCGTTGTAAGTCCACAGACATACCGCTGTGTCACTGGGGGGCACATTAAAAGGCGTAAGATGACAAAAACAAAATCTTGAAGAATCTATCTATATACTACTAAAACTCTGAGATTGTTTGTTTGCTTATTTTCTCAGTCAAAAAAATCATTCACACTACCGTTCGCGCTCTTTACGAAACTTCTTACTTCACTTTTTTGAAAAATGAAGTGGTCTTTCCTTTTATTCCAGATCAATAATCAAATATATTTTCTGGAATTATGAATAAAACGAATGGATTGAAATATTTAATTATCTCAAAATAAACCTTCATTTCGGTGCAATTTTGAAATAAGCTTAAATTCTTCATAACGTCTGAATAGTGGGTGACCCAACGGGTCACGGTGGTCTAGTAAGTTAATATAATCGACAGATTTTACGACGGAGCCGATTGTACTTATAACTTTGGTTTGTATTGAATTTTGCGCAAAGCTACACGAGGGCTATTTTCGCTAGTCGTCCCAAATTTTGCGAACCTTGCCTCAGCCTACCAGACGTTTTCGCAACTCAAAATTAGAATTGATTTAACATTACAATAATCATAATTAACACCTTTGAAATTTTAAAAAGACTTTCGTGAGCAAGGCGAAAGGGAATAAAATATTCCCGAACATTCTAGTTGGGTATGCATATTCCATTGTGGAATTCTGACGACTGTTATAGTTTTTCTTTTAAATTTTCATGTCTCAATCGCGATTTTCTTGCCTTGGCTAAGTTGGCTTGTTTGTTTTAGAAATTCGCGCGAAGCTACACGAGGGCTATATGCGCTAACCATCCCTAATTTAGCGGTGAAAGACTTGAGGAAAGGCAGCTAGTCATCACCACCCACCGCCAACTATTAGGCTACTCTTTTACTAACGAATTGGATTTACCGTCACTTTACAACGCCCCACGGCTGAAAGGGTGAGCATGTTTGGTGTGACGGGGATTCGAACCCGCAACCCTCAGATTGCGAATCGAGCGCCCTAACCACCTGGCCATTCCGGGCCTGTGTACTGATTAAGAAATGTCCTAGATATTATAAGCAAAATATTATGTAATGCATTAAATATATACGAATTTCCAAACTTAGTTAGGTTTCCGTTGTCTGTATGGTTAACCGTGCCTTATAAAAAAATTGTGGATGTATTTATATAAACAAGTTTTATCTGCACATTGTATATATGGTAAAGCTATTAAGACTATCTGTCGCCAATTCTAATTTTGAACTAATGTTGGCAAAATGTAAATAAGCTAGTCAGCAGCAACCTTGTTGTTTTTTTATTAGTATTCGTTTACTTGAACTTCACGCAACGTTACTCGAGGGCTATCTGCACTAGCCGTCCCTAATTTAGAAGTGATAGTTTAGAGGGAAGTCAAAACCACCACCAACTCTTGGGATGCTTTTTACTAACGAAAAGTTGGATTGATCGAACCATTATAACGTTTCCACGCACGAGTAAATTCGGTAACACGATTCGAATCCGCGATCCGCCGATTGTGACTCGTGCTCTCTAACTACCAGACCATGCCAAGCCTCAGCAGCACCCCACCAACCATCCACACTAAGGAACTGACTTTCACTATTATGATACATCCACTACTTATAGTACGGGGAATATTTTGTGTTATCGCGTAGATTTGAACCCGGCTCACCAACTCAGAATTCAGAACTCTACCACTGGGCGAACACGTGCCCTCGAGAGCTCCGTATCAATAAGCTATGCTTCGAATATGCTGTACCAGATAACTTGAAACTGTAAGCGAAAGATGCTGATGTTAATAATAAGGTCGGTAGTGTAGTGGATTTACTGAATAGTCAAATACCGTGTTAAGAAGTATAACAGACTTTACTCTTTTGCCTTACGAACCATTTCTGTTCAAAAGGAACCCCCGTTCGTCATGAAAAATCAAGATTACGACCCAAAAGATCCTCAGAGCCAACAATACGTAGGATACTGTATGGACCTTCTTACGAAACTCCAAAAAATCTTCAACTTCCGGTATACTGTATACGAAGTTACACAGTACGGTCGTAAACATCCGGTTACCAAACGATGGAACGGACTAGTAAAGGAGTTAGTTGATGACGTAAGTAATGTAACAGTATACGAAGTTACACAGTACGGTCGTAAACATCCGGTTACCAAACGATGGAACGGACTAGTAAAGGAGTTAGTTGATGACGTAAGTAATGTAACAGTATACGAAGTTACACAGTACGGTCGTAAACATCCGGTTACCAAACGATGGAACGGACTAGTAAAGGAGTTAGTTGATGACGTAAGTAATGTAACATTTAACCCTTTTTTTTTTCATTATCTAACTATCTGTAGATGAGCTGCAATTTGAGAAATAATTCTCACAATCGTCTAGCGCTCGATATATGTAGCCATATTATCATCAATATATTCTAATTACTTTAAAATCTTGTAGGAGTTCAGAATCTCCATGACCTTCGTCACGAGCTTACGATTCCCGCACAGTCCTATAATTCTGAATTTCTTCATTTAAAAACATTTTAAATGAATACCCAGGTTTTATAGTGCGTACAGTTTATGGGAAACGGTGAGTTTATATTATTACTTACCTGTGACGATTTCCTCATTTTCCATATTTTATAGAGGGCGGATATCGCTGTGACTTCATTCACGATTAGCCACGAGCGCGAGAAGGTTATCACTTTTACCAAACCGTTTTTCGACCTGGGTCAAACAATTCTGCTTTCTAGAAGAAACTCGCATATTTCCAATTCATTGTTGGCGTTTCTTTCTCCTTTCGATACGTTCTTATGGATGTTCATTATTATCTCGATGGTCGGAGCTTCTTTAGCCACCTACTTCTGCCAAAACTTTTCTCCTGACAACTACCACAAGAGGGCGCTGTCTTCGATCCACAAAAGCCACTGTCCCGTTGCCAAGACGAACCAAGCAACAGGTATTCCTTTATCTGAGGCCCTGTGGTTAGGGTTCTCATCTTTAGTAAATCAGGTAGGCAGCTTTTGAATTGTTATTTTGTTGTTGTTGTTAAATAGAAATACTGTTTCTCATTTTAAAATAGAAAGGAAATTTAATTACCACAACAGAAATGCTAGCATGTAACGTAGCAATATTCCAATACAAACTCACACTGGCCAGTGGGAAAAAAATGCTTGTTTTTATATACAATCAACCAAAGTCGTTGATTCCTCCAACATGATCTTTAAAGTTTTGTATTTGATTCGTCCGTAAACAGTAAACTAATCTATAGATGCATCGTACTTTCAAAATGGATCTTATGTTTCGAATGATCCGTCTGGTAATAATATAAACAGTAATATTTAATGGATCAAGGTTACATTTTTAGGCATTTAACTACTCTATGTAAGTCATTCTATGACCATAATTCATTTTCGCTGCAACCGAAACTATTTTTTTTTTTTTCTCAAACAGCAGAGAGGTAAATAACCTCAAGCTAATTTCATTGATATTCTAGACATCGTAGGTTTGAACTTTGTAATGGACAGTTGTTATATGGTTTCTTTGCACTAAAAAAAATTTGAAGATTGGTCTAACTCAAGAATGGAAGAACCAGATTAAGTAAGACCTTTGAAGTGTGGTGCAGCCGTATAATACTCAAAAAGCAGTTGTAGTTATAGTTTAAACGACAAAGAGGTATTGAAGAAAATGAGAAAGGCTGTAAAAGTACTTTTAACATCGATGACGAGGAACCCACTTTGAGACTAATAATGGCTGGAGACGGCTTGAATGGGTAATGAAGAAAAACTTTAATATAACAGCAAATGTACAACATATCGACAAGGTACC
>NW_013668764.1:45490-46265 GCF_000517525.1 Limulus polyphemus
AACGGGGTTGGAATCAACGTCGAACTGCCTTCGGGGCTCCGACTCCGGATTTTCCCTCGATGTTTTCTCCTGAAGCCTTCCATGGTCAGAAGCATCCGCAAGGCAGCGGGGGTTTGAAGTCAGGGTTTTCCTTCCCCTAGATGAGCTGCCTTCCAAGGCTGTTGAGCCCCATGCAGCAGTTAGTACCGCCATCATGACCGTTGGGTCGTGTTGACCTCATCCGCTCAATCCACCGGATCTGTTCCGCCGTTGTTGGTTTGAAATCAGGGTTTAGCCAACTCCCCTAAGTGATCAATAAACCACCAAACCCGTTATAGCGCGGGTCACCCGCTTACGCCCTTTCACTTCAGTGAAAACACCTCCGCCACGAGAAGCGTTAGGTTTATGATAAAATTCTATCACAAAGTTTAAACCTAAAAATAATTTCAAGTACTATCATTAGTTAAGACTAATGGCAATACGTTGATTTACCAAAAAAAAAAACAATAATAAAACTGGAATACTGCACGAAAATCAAATATAAACATACGAATTATGGTCACTAACCTTTAACTTAGATGTTTTTAAAACTCGCCAAGAACTTTGAAATGTCTACGTCAAGCTAATTATAAGCATAAACGTAAAACAATCTAAAAGAGCTTTAGTGAATGTTCGAAGTATTATATAAATACTTAAGACAACAATATGAGATAATAGTTTTGTTGCTAAGCGACACAGACGAGCGGAAAGTTACCAAAAGACAACTGGCTTATATATATATATATATATATATATA
>NW_013668764.1:46980-67423 GCF_000517525.1 Limulus polyphemus
TGTAAGACTAGAGAGAAGGCGGCTAGTCATCACCACCCACCGCCAACTCTTGGGCCACTCTTTTACCAACAAATAGTGGGATTGACCGTCACGTTATAACGCCCCCACGGCTGAAAGGGCGAGCATGTTTGGTAGGACCGTGATTCGAACCCACGACCCGCAGATTGCGAATCGAGCTCCTTAACCATCTGGCCATGCCGGGCCTGTAAGACTAGAGGGAAGGCAGCTAGTCATCAACACCCACCGCCAACTCTTGGGCTACTCTTTTACCAACGAATAGTGGGATTGACTGTCACATTATAATGCCTCCACGGCTGAAAGGGCGAGCACGTTTGGCGGGACGGGGATTCGAACCCTAACCGCCTAGCCATGCCGGGCCAATATAAGAATGGTACATTCGTACAAGAATAATCTGTACGGATATTCCATTTTTAATATCCTTCTTTAAATTGGTAATAACGTTATTTTTTCTTTAAAGTACTTTTAGTAAAAGTACTCGTGGTATTAATTTCGTTAAGCAAAATTTGTGCATATAACTTTTTTTACACACAAAACCAAAATTACAGCCAGCTTTATCAATCGGGTTAATAAGAAATTCTTTTTTGAATTTATTTCATTTTTAAAGACATTGAAAGAGATATCTAATTCGTATCGAGATAAGTTTAAGGTTCTTAATCGGTTCTTTACGGAATTAATAAAATATAATTCCCATTCAAAAAAAGAAACATAGGATTGTTCACTTATTTCAAGAATATATTCATCAATATTATTCTCTCAGTCTTCTAAGATTTCACATTTTTTTTGCGTGTTTTAAAATTCTATATTTAGTACCTTTCTTTAATATTGATTGTAATTCTTTATCTTCGACAACTTCTAAATTTCCTGTAACTATACGATTATGAAAGATCATTACAGTTATTATTATACTATTATTACAGTTACAAGGTAAGTTGTCAACTTCTATTTGATTATATTCTTCAATTAATTTTTTTTACAGTTAAAGAGAAGAGGTTCTATAGGTTTATTATATTTAAAACTGACTACAAGTTGAGACGATTTTATGGGGAAGATATCTTCTTGAATACTTTTTTATGGATCAGGGAAGATAAATATAAATCATCCCGAGCTTTATGTTTAAAATCAATTACTATATAAGATTTATCTTATTTCCAATACTGAAGGGAGTGTAGGTATACGATTACATTTTAACCTCAATTTAATTAGATTTATAATTAAATCTTTAACATGGATATTTTTATATTCAAAGTTTAAGACGATAAATATTTGAGTTTAATTACTAGAAATGTCAAGGTGGTTTTTATTTCTACTTCAAGAAATTTAAGGGTAACTGCCTTTCCACAACTGGCTATAGACAGTGAAAAGCAGTAGAAACTGAGACGTCGTGGGGGGTAAGCACTCAGCTTCGTACCCTTAACATCAGCGTTTGGATTTTGTCTGATATCCCCCCAACGCATTTGGGTGCTATTTCCACAGACACTATCCGTTATGACAATAAGTTGACAACCAGGACCGATAACGGTTGTGTATATATATTTATAGACATTAGATATTACCGAACTTTCTTCCCTTTTCACTTTATTTTGGTTGTAACTAGAATGCTCGTTTTTGTTGTTGTCTTTTTTTTTTTTTTTTTTGCTTTTAGAAGTTGGTCACAATACACAAGACCGTGTGGATAAAAGAGATTTTCTTTCGATTTCTAGACTATTGACCCTGGGTTCATCAACTTCCCTGCCCGTGTTGTCATCGGAGTTTGGTGGTTCACCAACGTTGTACTAATTTCTGCTTACACCGCTAAGTTGGCTGCTGTTTTCACTGCAGAACGCCTTGTAACAGGTAATACTGGGTGTTAGAGAAAGGTGTTTGTAGTACTGTGTATAGGGAAGGATATGTGCATAAGGGAAACGTGTGTGTACAGGAAGTCTCGTGTATTAGTACTACACTATGTATTAGGGAAGAATATGTATATACTGTGTATTATGGAAACGTATGTGTACAGGAAGGATTGTGTATTGGGGAAGTTTGTATGTGCGGTACTGTGTGTTAGGGAAGGGTATGTGTATTATGGAAACGTGTGTGTACAGGAAGTCTCGTGTATTAGTACTACACTATGTATTAGGGAAGAATATGTATATACTGTGTATTATGGCAACGTATGTGTACAGGAAGTATTGTGTATTGGGGAAGTTTGTATGTGCGGTACTGTGTGTTAGGGAAGGGTATGTGTATTATGGCAACGTATGTGTACAGGAAGTATTGTGTATTGGGGAAGTTTGTATGTGCGGTACTGTGTGTTAGGGAAGGGTATGTCTATTATGGAAACGTATGTGTACAGGAAGTATTGCGTATTGGGGAAGTTTGTATGTGCGGTACTGTGTGTTAGGGAAGGGTATGTCTGTTATGGAAACGTATGTGTACAGGAAGGATTGTGTATTGGGGAAGTTTGTATGTGCGGTACTGTGTGTTAGGGAAGGGTATGTGTATTATGGCAACGTATGTGTACAGGAAGTATTGCGTATTGGGGAAGTTTGTATGTGCGGTACTGTGTGTTAGGGAAGGGTATATGCACAGGAAGTATTGTGTATTTCGGAAGGATCTGTGTAATACTGTGTTAGGGAAGGGTATATCTACATCATGTTAAGTTAAATGAGGTTGAAGTAAGGCCCTTGAATCTTTCAAGGATCTGAACAATATTGCTATGCCTACAAAGACACTACGAGTGCACTGATTTATATAAAGCATTGCTACTAGTATTCAACTATCGAAGTTTATGTACTGTTCGTTTCTGCACCCCTCCAGTGGCTCAGCGGTAAGCCTAACGGCTCACACCATTAAAAACCGGGTTTCAATACTCATGGTGGGCACAGCACAGATAGGCAGCTCATTGGGCTTAACAACAAAGAAACTTTTATTTTCACAATTGTAGATGTAGTAACAATTTAGTCATCTTCTGGTAATTTCTTCCAGGGATGTAGACACAACATCGTTTACATAGTGGTTAGTACTATTACTAGTGTTCTAGCTTTTAATGTCACAAGATTATTTGATTCCCACAGCCCAGTAGTAAGCGAGAAGATTGTTGATCTGGGGTTCCGTGGTGCCAAAATAAAATCGCGCTTCGCAATTTGGGGCCGTTGGAGGTGGGTGATGTTGACTAGCTGCCTTCTCTCTAGTCCACTACTTCAAAATTAGGGTGGGCTCTGCGTAAAGTTCAACAAAGAAACAAATATTAAATATAGTATTCGACAGTAGAGCCTTCTGGTGTATGGTTAATCCAATATACCTTTGGTTGCATCTCAAGCACGTAAACTCATACAGCAGTAGCGAGGTGTTCAACGGGTGTTAATAATGCTTGGAGACGGCTTGAATGGGTAATGAAGAAAGACTTTAATATAAGTTTGATATAACAGCAAATGTACAAGGTTTCGACAAGGTTTTGTCACCATCATCATCAGGTTATGTTAAACTTATATTAAAGTTTTTCTTCGTTACCCATTCAAGCCGTCTCTAAGCATTATGAATCTCAAAGTGGGTTCCTCGTCATCGAATTTCAATGGATGTTGTTAGAATAGGCTAAAAAGGGGTATTTAACGCTAAAGTCCAACACGGGATACCTCGCTATTTGTGTTTGCGTTTACGTACTCGAAGTTAAAACAGGAATATATTGGGTCAACCAATAGAAGTCTCTGCAGTCAAATAAAAAAAGGGATCAACCAATAGAAGGCTCCGCAATGAAATAAAAAAGGGATCAACCAGTAGAGAGCTCTGCTGTCAAATAATAATAATAATAAATATACTGTGATGTTAAAACTTACATCACCAGCAGTATTATCATCCACCGCCTGAACGAATGTGTTGTGTCTCCCTCTAGTTTTTTTTTATTTTATTTTATGCCATCCTCCATATCCTGGAAGAATTTTATCTTCTAATGTTAGAATCTGTTGCCATTAAGGTAAGAAAACCAGCTCTTAAATAAAAGATGACCGAACTGCTAGAACATCTTCAAATGTGAAAACGTAAAAGACAGAAATAGATGAATTTCGATCGTTGAATATAAGGTGGACTAAAGGAGAATAATTTGGTAAGTTAAAAATAGACAGACACTAGTAGCATCCTGACTCGCATGAAAGATTATAAGTACGTACAAATTTGTAATATTCTATTAATATGTAATGTTGTTTTTGTTACCAAACACAAGTAATCATGTCAGCACTGTTTATTAAAGCGAATGTAAACTTTTTTTTTGTAATTTCATAAAACGGCCTGAAGTACAACTGAATGATGAAGTTGGTAATTAAATTTCCAAAGTCACTTTTAATGTGATCAAAGAGGATAATTTGATAAGCTCAAATTAGTGTGAAATGTCACTCGAAAAATATATATTTGGTTTGATGTTAAGCACAAAGCTACATAATGGGCTATCTAGCATAGTAAGACTGCAGACATACCGCTGTGTCACTTACATATACAGTATTGGAAATAATTATGAAAACAGTGAATAAAATTGGTATAAAATGCAAATATTATGACATTTCTTCTCTCTACTGTATATAAAAAAATGAACTGCACCAAGTGGTGATAGTTATTGGCTGTTATCAACCAATCAGACAGTGTCATACAAGCATAATACATATAACAGTACAGGCAGTCATATTATTCCCATCAGTAGTGTGGTGAATGCATTCATAGCTCCTAGGACAGAAATACCACGTAACCAATACGTAGAAGTCAATATTTTGGCTGGTGAACGCTACTCCATGCCACAAGATGAGGCACAATTTCACGTTTCAGTAGGGGATGTATGGAACCCCTGAAGATAATAGAGGTAGTTGGGATAGAAAGCCCAAACTTTACAAGAGTAATTTTTAGTATCTCAAAGTGTTCTCTTTACAATATATAAAACAATTCAATAGAGATATTGCCAATGACTCAGCTGTAGGTACAAGTCTGAATGAATGTTAAAGTAAGACTAACATGAACATTAAGCAGCCTCAATGGTGTTTGGCCACTTGAAAAGAACACTGCTCAACAGAGATATACACCCAAAAAGTTGACAATAGCATTGGATTTCAAACAAGTGGATGAGCAAAGCTAGATAAGGGTGCTCTTTACAGATGACTCAAAATTCAAATTGTTTTTCAGCAATCATTAATAGTTCTTTCAATGGCAGAGAGAGGACTAGCAAATGTACAACATCTACAGTGATTGGACCAATACAAGTGTAAACTGCATCTCAGTCAAGGATGTTGAAAATCTACACAAAATTGATGGCACCCTGATTACTAGCAGGTACAGGCATATTATTATCCATCATATCATTTCCTCAGGAGCAAGACCTATTGGACAGTGATTCATCTTCCAGGAAGGTAATGATTGAGTGGCCCAAAGCATCTAACAAATCTCATGAAACGATTCCTAGAAGAAGAAAAAAAGAGAATGACAGAACACTTCCAACTATGGCTTGGCCTGCACAAAATCTCAATATGAATATCAAGACTATATGAGACATATGAAAAATAAAACATTTGTATGGATCGAAACAATTTGGCTGAATTGTAGAAAGTAATATAGGATATGTAGAGCAATGTTTCACAAGCATACATAGACAAACTACTACATTTAAAGCAAATATAAAATACTAGTGCACCACACAACATATTTGATTTGATTTTGTGTTTATTGTAAAAATGTATTCCAGTAAAAATAAGTTGACCATTTAGTTTAAATTCCTCATTGTTTGCGACCCCTGTATGTGCAACACTATTGATTTTTCATAATTATTATCAGTACTGTAAGTAGATAACTCTAAAATCTATTTACAGTTAAGACTGTCATTGCTTTCCTTTGAAAATGTGTAAAACTGTACGCTTTCAAAATTATTAGCTCTTAAAATTTAACTGAGAGAATAATCTGTTTATCATAGAACTTAAAGGGTTCTTACTTGCAGCTTCATGGCCTTGTAGCCAGCATGCTGTATGCAGGCGTAACACGTATTTCCTGCCCCCTACTTAATAAAGAAATCCAAAATTTCCATACACAGAGAATATGTACTTTTTATATATCCACCAAAATGAACTTTGTCAGGGGAGAGATTCCTATAAACTGGGGCATGCATTATTGAAATATTTAGCAATCATTTCCACTGGCTGGTCATTTGATATTCCGAAGATATAACTTTCTTTATCTTACAGTGAGAGTCATGTAGGTGGTGCCTGTACACTGAGAAGTGGTACTATCATTTTCTGTATATAATGCTATGTTTTCTCAGTCAGGAACAGAATTTGTAGCGTTAGATCTTGATTCATTAGATTTATTACAGAGCTCTCAAGTAAAGGCGCAAAGAAATACACTTGTTTACCTTAGATTGTTTTTGGGTGTTAAATAAAGATTGTTTTACTGTCTTACATATTCTGTTCAGTCTCTTTCTTTTCTTCGAACTCAGTCGAGGACGGAGAATTCGGATATGCTCTTTAATACATTTCCTGGCGAACCTCTTGTTAATCTACAGAACCTACCCGATTCCTCTAAGTCCAATTAGTGCAATTGAAAATAACATAACTATACCCTGCTGCGGACTGAAAGGTTTAAGGTTCGAACCTGCGATATACCATTGAACGCACCTTGCCCTTTCAGTGATGGGTATGTTATAAAAGTGACCATCCATTTAGGCGGAAGGTGTTGTTGATAGACAATCCCGCTGTTCATTCAAGAGAAATATGTAGACGACGAGTGCTGCCGACTGGTTTGCCTCCATATGGTCAATAATTCAAAATTAAAAACAACCTTGGGGTCTCTGACCTTATTGTTTAACCCATGTATCCCAGGTTCAAATCAACAAATATATTTACATCCTGAAACATTTTAATGATTAATTCTTTATAATATCAACTTTAATATCTGAGATGAACGTAATTTAAACAGTCCTTAATTTTGACAAAACATACTATGATAATGTGAAAAGAAAACACATTTATAATGAAATTTATTTATTTAGACTCAAACTATCGGAAGTTGTTGTATGTTATTAAACACAAAGCTACACAAAGGGCTATCTGTACTCTGCCCACCACGGGTATCGGAACCCGGTTTATAGCAGTATAAGTCCGCAGACATACCATTGTGCCACTGTGGGAAGTGGTTGACGGAGAAAAACTTGAGACTTAATTGTCTGTTAGGGTAAAGAACGTGATGAGAGCGAAATATTGTTGTCCTTTGCTTAACAATACTTCAAGTAATGTTTTGAAATCACCCGTCACATGTGATCTAAATATAACAACAAATGTATTATAACACAGGTGTAAAAGGCAAAATAAAAGTGTGGGCCTAAGGTTTCTTTGACCGAGCGAAGCGGGCCCGGCATGGCCTGGTGGTTAGAGCGCTCGACTCGCAATCTGCGGGTTGCGGGTTCGTATCCCGTCACACCGAACATGCTCGCCCTTTCAGCCGTGGGGACGTTATAAAGCTGCGGTTAATCCCACTATTCGTTGGTACAAAAGTAGCCCAAGAGTTGACGATGGGTGGTGTTGACTAGCTGCCTTCCCTCTAGTCTACCACTGCTAAATTAGGGATAGCTAGCGCAGATAGCCATCTTGTAGTTTTGCGCGAAATTCGAAACAAACCTAACCGAGCGAATCGGGAAAATGTGCTCCACATTCTGGACGGAGTCAAAGGCTCGCCTTAGGACCTTATAAGCTCTTCGATACTGCATTACATTTTATGCATTCCCCTGCTTTTCCTGAGAATATTTTTTTTTCCTTATTTTTACATATTTGTTACTGGGACAGATTGAAAGAGTGGCGCATTCCTCCGCCAGTGATTAATAAATATAAAAAAACAGTCACAAAGTAAAGATACAGTCACAAAGTAAAGAAACAGTCACAAAGTAAAAAAAAGCAGTCACAAAGTAAAAAAAACAGTCACAAAGTAAAGATACAGTCACAAAGTAAAGAAACAGTCACAAAGTAAAAAAAAACAGTCACAAAGTAAAAAAACAGTCACAAAGTAAAGAAAGTAAAGATACAGTCACAAAGTAAAGAAACAGTCACAAAGTAAAGAAAGTAAAGATACAGTCACAAAGTAAAGAAACAGTCACAAAAGTCCTTCTCACCATTGTAATGGTATTTTTAAGTATTTACATAATTTTTAAATATTATTTTTTTATGCTCCAGAAAAACCATCAATACAACATTGATCATTTTTTATAAAATCTCTAGAAATCAAATCAATAGAGGATTTAGTATCTCAAGGTGCTATAGACTACGGAACGGTGGAAAACTCTATAGTACACGAATTCTTCGCTACCCACCAGATGGAGCTGTTTCGAATCGCTTTCCAAAATATGAGGAACAAAGATACTTTCGTACATACAGCTGGAGATGGCATCAAGAGAGTGCGCCAAACTTCATCTATACCTGCAGGTGAGCATGAAACTTCCCGCTATTCTTATGGTTAAAAATTGGAAATTTTAGTGCCATCTGTTGGGATTTAAATTTATAAGTATCATTTTTTTTTTTTTCAATTTGAAGATTTTTCTCCAATGTCTTTATCAATAATAGGGTTAAATCAATGACGAAAGTTGTAAATACAGAATATTTTGAAAGAGAAAAAAATCAATATATAACGATTAAAAACGATATTCATAGTAGTAAAATACACGTAGGATAAAAATTGTTTGTTGTTAAGCGCAAAGTTACAAAATTAGTTGTCCGTGCTCTGCCCAACGTGTGTATCAAAACCCGATTTTTAACGTTATAAGCACTCAGACGTAAGGCTTAGCCACTGGGAAACAGGGTAAAAAAAGTTGGTAAATCACATTAAAAATATCCAATAAAACATTAGCGCTTTTTGCAGAATGTGACCAGGGCATTGTCAACAAATTTAATTATTTAAAGTTCATATCATTAGAAAAGGCATTTAGTTTTGTTTTTTTTAGCGCAAAGCAACAAAATTGGTTATCTGCTCTCTGTCCCCGGGGCCCGGCATGGCCAGGTGGTTAGGGCGTTCGACTCCCAATCTGAGGGTCGCGGGTTCGAATCCCCATCACACCAAACATGTTCGCCCTTTCAGCCGTGGGGGCGCTATTATGTGACGGTCAATCCCACTATTCGTTGGTAAAAGAGTAACCCAAGACTAGCTGCCTTCCCTCTAGTCTTACACTGCTAAATTAGGGACGGCTAGCGCAGATAATCCTCGTGTAGCTTTGCGCGAAATCCATAATAAACAAACTTATTGTTTATCTTTTCAATTACGCGCAAAGCAACTCGAGAGCTATCTTTGTTAGTCGTCCCTAGATAGACTAGAAGGAAAACAGTTGATCAACAGCACCAAATAGGATTTACCGTAATATTACAACGCTACCACGGCGGAAAGGGTGATGTTCGGTGACGGGGTTAGAACCCACGACCCGCAAATTCGGAGTCGAGCACCATGTATGGCCGAAAATCGATTGATAGTTTATTTTATTGTTTGGCTCGTTTTGGTTTTCAAAAATCAAAATTACAAGTATAAAATGTTTAATTAAGTATCACAACTATCAGTGTATAAAATCAAATACTTTTTGGTTAGTTTACAAGCAATAATGATACATTTAAATAATTTCCTATATTTACACTAACTAGGTGATCCTGGTCGATATGCTTTCATTTTTGATTCTCCCGTGTTAGACTTCGCAGCCCAGCAGGAGCCATGTAACACCGAAACTATTGGACTTTTCGCACCTGTAAGAAAGTTATTTTTGTGAGTTTATTTCGCCACCTAGCGGTGGAATATATTTATTGTAACGATGTTTGTGTCAAAGTAAGTTAAAAGACGTCAAATTGTGTAAGGAGTCCAGTAGACGTCTTTCTTTCTGTATATTGATGTGCCAAATCCGCCACGGGTATCGAAACCCGGTTTCTAGCATTTTTTTTTATAAAGAAACAAAGATTTTGTTACTGCGGACTTACAACGCTAGAATCCGAGTTTCGATACTCGTGGTGGGAAGAGCACACATAGCCCATTGTGTAGCTTTGTGTTTAATTACTAACATACAAACTGTCTGTAATAACGTGGAGTACTAGGCACTGCGTTAATTCATAATACAGGACTTAATAATTTAAAGCGAACTCCGAGTATATTGTTATTTCTTAAACATAGCAAAACTACGGCTTTGGTCTGCAGAAAGACTCCCCCTACGAGGAAAAGTTCAGCCTTGGTATCCTCAAGCTGAAGGAAGAAGGATTCTTAGAAATGCTGTACGAACGGTGGTTTAAGGGAATATGCAGCCAAGTTACTGGTATGTGATAATAATATAAGATGAAGAATTAATATAAAATTACCTCACCTACTTTAACGTCTGTAACTCGAACCCTACTTACCAGAATGTGCTTATTTGTTTTTTGAAATTTGCGCAAAGTACTCGAGAATGGTAGGCTAGAGGGAAAAAAGTTATTCGACACAACCCACCGACGACTCTTGGGCTACTCTCTAACAACGAATAGTGTGACCGACTGACACATTATAACGCCCTCACGGCTGAAAGGGCGAGCATTCTAATGATCAGAGAGCTCTAACCTTTGGTAGCTTAACTAGTGAGACGCTTGGAAAGTAATTCCAGTGCTAAAAATGAAATTTGCATAAAGGCTTGTATGAAATCAGCAGGAAACATGCCATATTTAATTCTGCCTTTAAGAACAGCTACTAATAGGCTATCTGTAAGCGCTTGAATCCTTCTCCCAAACAAACTATTACAACAAATGTTATAACATTCATATTTTCAATTGCCAAAGTTTTGATACTCTATCTGTGTTAAAGAGTGTTTGTTGGATACGTCACAAGAATTAACATAACACACGGCAGTAAGGCCGGTAAATACATCTATATTGGCTCATCGTATGCACATCGAATGTCATCCATGATTTCGGTCGACACCTTTAACAGACCAAAGGATGAAGAACAGTTACAAATCCGTGAGGGTCTAATGATGAGATATTTGAAGCTAGCTTTAACTCAACAAGACCGGTCGTTCCCTTTCCTTCTCACACTGTGTTCCGTTAATTTGTATTTCATACCAGTTGAGTGACTTAACTGTATGCTTATTTCTATTGGAAGCTGATAAGAGTCATCTAATACGACCGCATTCCGTCACGACATTGCTCAGACTCTGAGAATCGACTGTTGGATATTTTCAACCAGAATAGCACCTTATGTGAAACATGGGCTAAACAGCTACGCCATTCCTAATTTAAAACTGTCATTAAGAATGAGGGCAACCAGTCAGTAGCAACTGCCGCTTAGGCGGCTACTCTTTACCCTGACAGTGCGATTGATTGTCATAGTTTTAATGCCTTCGCAACTGAAAGTGTTTAACATACAACAGCATACTGTAGCTCAAACCTTGAATGTTTATGTACGCTAACTACTGGGCTACACCCAGCCTCAGGAATCGCGTATTTAGCAGACATTTTGGCTGTGGGATCACCTCAAATCATTGGTGTATTTGAATGATCTCGTTACCATGACGGACCTGAAAATTAACAAACGAAGTCAAGTACAATTGTTGATAATTGGATAGTTTTGTTCAAACGTGTATCACCCTTCTCTCATGATGTAAACAATAACTAGGCAAATTTCCAAATCAACAACCGTGGTGACAATTATTTCTAACAAGAAAATCGTCTTTCCCATCCACTCACCAGTTCATCTAACAAATATTACGTTTTTGGTAATTAGAGTTCGAGTTATGGGCGTAAGAATGAACGAAATTTCTTGGTTAGAGTAGGGGAAAGTAGCCCGTGGTCTACCGGGATTATAAGGCGACTATGAATTTTATAGCCTGATTATTAATAAAAAAAAACTTCGCCTTATAATCGGGCCAATACAATACGGTATATCCAACAAAAAAAATATCCAGTATCCACTATAAAGCAAATTTGAAACTATTCTGTAGAGAATGAATTTTAACAACTTTCGCTGCTCATACTGGGCTAGGTCAAAGTGATAAGTGAAAATCAGATCCTAATCAAATTCCTAAGTATCAAAAAATCTAACTTCAAGAACCCCAGACCTTTGGGAAAGTACTTTTCTTCTTCAGTAAGTTGTCGGGTTATTGTTCTGATGAATTGAGATTTTGCAGTATAGTAGATTTTTTAACGAAGTGTGAAATAACAAATATCAAGTGATATGATATATTTTGATTTGTATTTTGTTTACTCTGATCAATTTACAAAAACCTACATACAGATATTCATCATAAGGACTTGGCTATACCATATCTTGTAAATATATGTATAAAAAAAACTTAGTTGATGTTACGACTTCACAAGTTTAGGCTTAAGTTATAATACCGCGTGAAACTGTAATATTAGTATATTATACTGTACTTTATTATTCCATGTGTTCATGTTGTAAACAACTTAACAGGTCCCGATGTACATGATTTGGCCAAAACCTTGATCCTTTGATTACCGTGAATTTCCGTGAATTTAAATTTCATAAAAGTTGTTTTGGTTTTAATAACGGGTTTTCCATAATTCAGTTACGCAGATTTCGAAAATAATATTCATTTTTTATATCGCGTGAGGATTTTTTTACGAATCGGAAAGAAAGAAAAACTTTTACTTTGATCAAGTTATTATTTTGTTTACCACAATGAACATTTTTTTGTTGTTACGTGTGTTTCTCGTGGGTTCTAGAAGGACCGATAAGCCTCTCACGTCGCGATTGGTCTAGAGAAATCTATATCCAGTGGCTGTCAACATTTTAAGCATAACAAAATGTGACCCGATTTCAATGAAAGTGATTCACTTATATAAAAGTACATATGACGTTTTGTAAAAAATCTGTACGTGATGGAGAAAAATGGATATCACTTTCAGATTCAGCGTACAGGAATTACTGTAGAACATGTAAAAGTTCAAGACAATAAAACCATCGCAGGCCTGGGTTGCATTTCTCTTACAGCAGTGTTTTCCAAACTTGAAATAGTGGCGCCCCACTAACTCAGCAAAGTTTCTCTTGTGGCTCCCCGCCACTTCACATGAACATAATTTTCACAAGTGATAACAGTAAAATCAACATTTTCCTTACCTGTTTTTTAATAGTTTTTAAAATGAAAACAAAATGTTTTTAAGGAATGAGTAAATTCCCCACAGTTTAGGCCTTACAGTGATTAGTAAATCCCCCACAGTTTAGGCCTTACAGTGATTTTACCCACTTCTTTGTGTTTTTGTCGTTATACTTTAAAATTAAACAACCTTTCAGATTTACTTTGAGCCCTAGAAAAAAAAAGATAATGTTGGAGTTTATTTGTTATTGATTATACTTTCAAGTGTTGATTATTTTAACAGTACACAATTTACTCTATAGCTTCCCGGACAAAATCGGAAAACTATCAACTGGCATTTAACGCCATGATTGGTGTATTTTCCTGTCTGAGTGGCGGAATAGGAATTAGCCTTTTGGTTGTAGCCGGAAGTTGGCTGGTTGTTTGTATCAAGAAGATGAGAAAGGAAAAGAATGTAAGATCTTTTTTTTTTTTTCTAATTTCCCGCAAAGCTAAACGAGGCCTATCTGCGCTAGCCGCCCCTAATTTAACAGTGTAAGACTAGATGGAAAGCAGCTAGTCAATACCACCCACGGTCAACTCTTGGGCTACTCTTTTACCAAGAAATAATGGAACTGACTGTCACTTTATAACGCCTCCCACAGCTGAAAGAGCAAGCATGCACGGGAATACGAACCCGCGAGCCCCCCCCTCCCCAGTGGCACAGCGGAATGTCTGCGAACTTACAACGCTAGAAACCGGGTTTCGATACCCGTGGTGGGCAGAGCATTGATAGCCCTTTGTGTAGCTTTGTGCTTAACTTCAAACAAACTCGAGCGTCTCAATCACCAGGCCCATTGAAATTTAAACAAAAATATATCATTATATGTACCCTTACAATGATTACAAAGACTTACCTTTCCAATATGCCCACAGTTTTACTAAACTGAGCCATAATCAGAGCCACCATTAAAATAAAGTTTGTTTCTTTCCAAGTACAGAATTTAAACAATATCACATTAACGGTAGTGGTAATCATAAAGTGACAAAAATCCCATAACTTACGGGGCTAGACGTTGCCCTGAGGCTTTATTGTGGGTCCAAGATTCAAGTCCCTTTGCCGAACGAATACCGCTCCGCACTTTGGGGCCGTGAGTATGTTGTAAGATATATGACTGACGATCAAATCCCACTATTTTATTATAGAGTATCACAAGAGATGGCGGTGGGTTCTGTTGACTAGGTAGCTGCCTTCGCTCGAGTTAAAGATGTGAGGAGGGGGCAATCCAAAAGTTCAGAGAAAGTTTTATCTAGATGGGCATCGTATTAATGCGCTTAAGACTCCTTACAACTCACAATAACAGTAATGACCTTTGATATTAAAAGCAAGAACAACATTGAAAAGATATATCTTTATTTTGACCGACTGCCAACAATAAAAGACAACATGTTTCTGCGTAAAGCTGCCTAACACGTAGTCTGTTAACGTTGGCAGTTTTTATTGTCCATTTTAACCTTTGTTCCTGTTTTTTACTTTTAAAATTTGTGCACAAATTGCCTTTATCGAATTTTCAATGACCTTTGATTTTTTTTTATACGTCTCACACAGAAGTCCGTATATCATCAACTTAAACTTTTCAGTTGCTATAGATACGGAACGAAATGTCTGTCTTCTGTTTCCTCACTGTAAAATTAATCATGCAACGACACTCACAGTTCAGGGTACACATTACAATTGAATTGTAATCAGTCGCTTTCTTGAATTAGTGTACATGTACATGATATAATCTCTAGTTGGAGGTTAAGCCTAACGATGACTTGATTTGGCCTCAAAATGTAGTTAATATGCGTACATCAAGGCTGCTTTCTATGTCTGTTAAATGTCATACCGACGCCAGGTGGGAATTGAGACTGTAATATGTCCAAAAGGATCTGCATGAAACATCTGCTACCACACTTTTAACAGAATATTCTTTTGACTGTTCACATCAACCGTCGAGATAGGGCGAATTTGATTAAACCAGAGTCTAATAATAAGACAATCAGTAAGGTTAAAATGTACGAATAAATAGACATTATACTGAACCTTTTAATAAATTCAATTTGCTACTACCAATTTTGAATAATATGTGGCAAAATTCAAGGGTGACCAGATACGTGGCAAAAACCGGTATCTTATTTGGCATTAGTAGAAGTTTGTAGAAATCAAATGATATTCTGATTAGTGTTTAACAAGTATTTCTAGGACTTATTTTCCTTTATAATATACACAAATGTCAATATTTTTTTTTTTACAGAGTCGCTTGAGAGTTTATCCGGCTAACCGTTCTTATCCTACAGAAATCCTTGACCGTAAAGGAGCCACCTGGACTTGGATAACTGGAAGGCAATGACAGAAGTGCATAATCGACCTTGGACACGGCATGACTGTTTTGTCAACGACCTTGAACTATTATTTATTCTATGTCTGTATAGTAAAAACGAAGTACGGTTAAGCCTACAGTATCAGAAATCAAAACTTTTTAAACAATACAATTCAAAATTACCTTAGTAACTTCTAAGACTATATTTATTGTTATTATTTGAATATTAAAAACATACGACAATAATAGTGTTAATTTGGGTGTTGTGTAATGTATTAATATAGAGATTGTGTTTAGAGTTAACAATGAAACTATTGATATTACTAATTTTTTGACACTTTATTCTTAACAAGCCCATTACAGGGTTTCACATATACATACAAAAAAACAGTGTTATTTCAGTTTCTATATTCTTCACAAATTTTCACCGGTGGAATACAAACCTCACCAATAATCCTTGGTAATGTCAAGGTAAAATATGAACACTAAGTACTGTTAAAAAATAAATTAAAATGCGATTTAATTAACTCGTTAATAATGAGGGTTAAAATACTGTCAGAGAATAATCACGTTCTACACGTATTGTGTTCCAAAATTACTTTAATTACCGTTAATTATACTCTCAGCTCATTCAAGTTAAACAAAACGACTCAGTTTAAAAAGATTCATCAAAATGTATTTATTTATTTTTTTCAGAGAAATATATTTGTGGGTTAACGTTTTGTAACAATTCCCAAATATTGTTTTTGTGAGCTTAAGATACTATCGTAACTGCTCTTGTTAAAATCTATGTTTTAGGTCACCTGTTTTAACCAATCGTACCACTATACAGTAGTATGTTGTCTGTCAGTCAGTAGACACTAAAATGACGTCGCATAAGGAACGCTTAACGTTGCAATTTGTACTGTCGTGATGTCAGTAGAACGTGCGCCTGCCAGGAAACACGAGAAGAATTATACAACACAGAATGACATATGAACTTGAAAAGCAAGAAATAAAAACATCTGTTACTCTTAAAATGGTTTTATTTATTCTTGAAACAGAAAACTTTCGGGGACCCCAAGGAAGTACATCTAGTTTTCAATACGAATATTTTATCCTGTTGTTGAATTCAACATAATTCTTCGATGGATTAGCTTTAGGATTATTTGTTATAATAAATAAAGTACACGTTAATAAGACTTGACAAACGTCGCAAAATAAAATTTTAATATAAAATTAATTTTCCAACATATTTTTCTAACGGTTTCTCTAGTTGGGTGGGTTCTTTTTGAATTGTTCGATAAAAAGAAGTGTGCAAAGTTCAGTCCATTTATTGATAACGATAGCGTTTTATTTCTTGACTTTCAAGTTCTACAAGTTCCACGTAAGTAATGGTATGCGTAACTTTATAAATAAATAACGCATCAATAAACGTGCCACTTACAAATTTACTCGTAAGTAGGATACTTATTATATCTCTAATACTCAACTGAAAACTTATCGTAACAAATTTAAGAAACAGACACTCCGACTAACAAACTCGCTAACTCAATAATCGATCAACAATCTCAACAACTAGCTCTTTACTTATACGTTTAATATTTTTACTATACTTGCAAGAAAATTCCAGAAGGTAAGCCACGCGCTCATCGCGTAATATCAACATTCACTCTAGACAAACAACACAAACGTTTAACGCTCATCACGTAATATCAAAATTCACTCTAGACAAACAACAACACAAACGTTAACAACACAAATATCAACATTCACTCCAGACAAACAACAACACAAACGTTTAACATTCGTAAAGTAATAGCAGCATTCACGCTAGACAAACAACACCAACGTTTAACGCTCATCACGTAATATCCACATTCTCTAGACAAACAACAACAGAAACGTTTAACGCTCATCACGTAATATCAACATTCACTCTAGACAAACAACAACACAAACGTTTAGCGCTCATCACGTAATATCAAAATTCACTCTAGACAAACAACAACACAAAAGTTTAACGCTCATCACGTAATATCAACATTCACTCTAGACAACAACACAAACGTTTAACGCTCATCACGTAATATCAACATTCACTCTAGACAAACAACAACACAAACGTTTAACGCTCATCACGTAATATCAACATTCACTCTAGACAAACAACAACACAAACGTTTAACGCTCATCACGTAATATCAACATTCATTCCAGACAAACAACAACACAAAAGTTTAACGCTCATCACGTAATATCAACATTCATTCCAGACAAACAACAACACAAA
Source organism: Limulus polyphemus (assembly GCF_000517525.1). Classification (NCBI taxonomy): domain Eukaryota; kingdom Metazoa; phylum Arthropoda; class Merostomata; order Xiphosura; family Limulidae; genus Limulus; species Limulus polyphemus. The sequence goes on from NW_013668764.1 coordinate 64,655, forward strand.
AGTTTAACGCTCATCACGTAATATCAACATTCACTCCAGACAAACAACAACAGAAACGTTGAAGTAATATACACACTTATTTTCGATCACCGATCACCTTCGTGTTTATTTGCTGTCATTTTGATTATTTAAAACACGTAGAAAATACAACAATCGCAAACTCAATAATAATAATAATAATAAAAGAACGAAACGAAAAGAAGATTATGGTAAGTAAGCTCGCCCACATTTTCTTCACTTCCGCTGAAGAACGAAGACTGCAGGTCGATTCAGATCAAACAATCGATTTAACTGAAATTGTATACGGTGAAAACGTCTCGTAAACAGCGTTGCTAGCTTACTAAATGTCAACATTATTACCATATTCTCGCGCCCTCTTGCTTTATAACAATATACCTAAATAAATACGTCCGATATATCAGTGTTATAGGAATACTTGAGTGGTATTTGTTTGAGATACGTTATCATGACCTTATAAGATATGTCAACAAAGAAGCACCTAATAACATATATCGATTGATATATTTTGTTGCAGGAAATTGGTAAGGTTTTGTTTGAGTATTCGAAATTTGTGTGCCTAAAATATTATCATTATTGAATTCTGTTCTTTATAGAGACATGTATAAATAAATATGTTACGTCTCTGTTCGTTTGTTAATTTTCGGTAGAAATTCTTTCCGAGAAACTTCAGGGATACAAGTCCCTTCTTAAATAAAACTTGTTTATTCTTTCTCGTTACAAACTTTGTAATACACTTAATTTCCACAGTCACTTTAACTTAAACACACGCTATAATTCACAACGATTCACGCGCTTTACTGGAGATATAGACTCGGATAGTTGAGTAAAGCGGGCGGTAGGCACCGTAAATCTCTCTATCTGCGATTCCAATTCCAATTAATTCTCTCGCTTTATTTGCCGCACTTATATACAATAAAAGCGCGCGTCTAGCAAACGCTAGGACGTTCGACAGGTTTCTCGATCTTTCTAGAACTCCAGCGCAAGCTCCCAGCGTCGTACGACTTCCGCTGTCGTAACAGGTATATAGGGTGTAAATATATACAGGTTATAAACATATATGCAAATAATGTTGTAATAAATAACGTACATATTAACGAATATAATATTGTATATATATATATATGTGCGTATGTGTCACAAAACCCTCAACTATATTTACACTATATACATTACACATATGAGTAACAAAATAATCAATCATGAACAGACTACAAGAAAGTTGAATTAATTATTAATTTATAAAAGCGACACCAGGTGCTCAAACCCACAACATTCTCGTGTACGACTGTTTCCCGTCAACTGCAGTAAGTTGTGAGAGAGACGTTTGCTTGTGGTTTATTTATTATTCGTCTCAATTTAGGCCTAAGTATATTTCATAAGAGAATTGAAAATGTTAGATTCTAATACGTCAACTGATGAAGGAACACATATAATTGGATTGGAGGATTAAGTTTAGGAATTAAAAGTGGAAACGAGGGGTAAACATGCAGAAATGAATAGGCTAGAGAAATATACAGAGAAAAAGTTGGTTATGTTCTCAGTACGCAGTTGAACGCGTCAATAACGCGATTAAATGAAATAAATATTGAATTAGCAAAGTTACTGAGATTAAATAAATCGTACATAGATGTTTCACCATCGCTATTTAAAATGTTTTAAATAAACAGTTCAGAATAGAAAATAATTATGGAAACAGCGAGGACAAAAAAAAGTATAAAAGGCAAACACTAAAGGAATGTCACCCCTTTATTGTGTGAAAATGGACTGCACCAGAGCACAATCACGTGATGACAATTTATACTACGATTGGTTGTGTTTGTCATCCATCTAATTACAAAGTGTCATGGCTGTTAAAACCTGTAAAGGTACAGGCAGTTATACTATGCCCAGTACTAGCAGTGTGATTTGTTCCCAGGACTGAAATGCCGGTGTATACCATATGCGAAATATTGTAGCAAATCCAGGTTTCAGTAGGAGCTACGTGCAAGAGACTGGGGAGATTACATGAAATTGGTACTGTTAATAATAGCAATGGAGAAGATAGAAACGATACTCTCCAAAAGTAATATCTTAGATAAAAGTAGTATCTTAGAGTACGTTCTTTATAGGACAGATAATGGTCGAGTGCCGAATTTTTCAACGACTTTGCTTTAAATATAGGTGAAAATGTTATCTTCAGAATAGGAACATACACATCGGACGATGTGGTTTCAATGGACGTGTAGCTGCTTGAGAAACACTACAATAAGAGGTTACCAAATTAAATGGGAATCGGACCAAAAAGTGTGGAATGATAAAAGCCAGAGACGTGTGCCCTTCATGGATGAATCAAAATTCAAATGATTCAGCAACAATGACCGACAGCTTATTTGACACGCAGAGGAGAACGGTATCATATTCTATATACAACATCAACAGTGAAGCATGGTGGAGATTCCTTACAAGTTTGGAGCTAAACCCTAGCCAATAGAGTCGGTGATCTATGCAAAATTAATGGCACCCTGACTGCTGCCAAGTACAGTCAAATTCTGATCCATTATGACATTCATTCCCTCAGTGACATGATTCATCGAGCGAAGATTGACGTTCACCAAGACAATGATCCCAAATATACAGTAAATGTAGTAATATGATATATTCACGATAAAATAATCTTGACATAAACATTGTTAAGGATGATGTATAGTGTTAATATAAAAATTTCGAAGCAGAAAAGGCGAGTAACTAAACAAAATGGCTAAAGTTTTA
>NW_013668764.1:67475-71552 GCF_000517525.1 Limulus polyphemus
TACTCTTTTACCAACGAATAGTGGGATTGACCGTCACGTTATAACGCCCCCACGGCTGAAAGGGCGAGGAAATTTTAAACAATATTCTACATTCGCCCAATGATAAACTTTATTGAGAACAAGATATAAAACTGTGTAAAGTAAAAAGCTCCATATAAAATACTAGTGCATACAGTATTTGTTTTCCTTTCGCATTTTTTGTGACACTGTTTTTCATCACTGATATATTCGCCATCTAGTTGCTATTACTCGTTCTTTGTGACCTCTTTATCACTTGTGTTTTTCATAATTAGTTCTATTATTACATTGCTAAATACTTTTAAATACCTTAATCAAAAAGTTTTGATTTAACAATAAATGCCGTGATGCTAGGCCTAATTACACAGGCCTGCGAATTGAAACTTCGTAAAAGTTGTTTTGGTTTTAATAACTGATTTTTTTCATAATTCAGCTACGCACATTTCAAAAATAATAATATTACTTTCTTTTTTAATGCGTAAGGATGTTTTACAAACCGGGAAGAAAAAAACTCTTAGATCAAATTATTATATCGTTTAACACAATTAACATTTTTATTATTATGTTGTTTTTTTTTACATAAATACAAACAAACTGAAGAAAAGGGAAGAGCATTATGTCAAACGAATATACATCCTCATTCATCTTGATTTGTTTTTGTGAAATCTACGTCTTTTTAGTTTCAAAACTACGTGTTGTGGTCTTTCTTTTATGTATTGCGTTATAATGTTTTGTGAAAAATCTGTACGTGATAGAGAAAAATGGATATAATTTTCGGATTCAGCGTACAGAAAATACGGTAGAACATGTAAACATTTCAAGACAATAAAACCATCGCTGGCTTGTGTTATTTTCATCAATAACGGAAATTACCTAAAACGAGTATATTTGGAAATAAATACTTAATAATATTAATTGGGAAATTAAACACCGAAAAATGGCGAAGCAGCAACGGAAACTAACAGGTCTGATATTCATAATAAAGATTAGTGCGATGTAAGTAGGAGTTTCCCTGGTGTGCAGATTGTGCACTTGTAAAAATATTTGTGCAGTTGAAAATTCACTTACATATATAAGTTCGAGTGGATAAATATTAAAAAAACATATTTTAAGATAATAAAATTCCATTCCAGAGTTGATAAATAAATGTATTAGTTGAATATTCTTTATTTCTTGGATCATTTGTTACTAGGCCTATATATATATATATGAGGTGCAATAATGTGTCCTGTATTAAGAAATGATGAAGTTAAAATATAATTGTGCAGTTGAAAAAAAATCCCGAGGAAAAGCTCTGTTTTCTAGTGTCATAAATAAACATTAAAATACAAAACAACGAGAGAGTGTGTATATCCACAAACACAATAATAACCACTACTTATTTCACACAATCAAGATGGATTAGTCGAGAAACAACAACAGAGGGCGTATAGGTAGTGACCAATGCCATCAAACTAAACAAAACAACAATAAATAATATATGATCAGATCATTCCTTATTTTCCACAAGGCGGATAGTATTATACCATGGTGTCCTTCCTTAAAAAGTACCCTTAGTACTATATAAAATAAATCCTTAGAAAAAATAACAATTTTATCTCAATTCGTTTCTAATTATAAAAGCCCCAGAGGGCGTCAAACAATACTTTTTGGGGTTCACAATTTTCGAATAAGCTTATGCCCAATTTAACTTGTATAAGCCGTATGATAAAGCTTTATAAGTGTATTGTTAGCACTAAGGAGTTTAATGTTGACGGAATATGAAAAACGTAATTATTTGAACAAATTAGCAGTTGGATTACCTGTTTCGTTATTTTTCTAATACATTTATTGTATATCCTCTGCACGAGAGTCAGCGTAAACGATTAAGAATTTCTACGAACCACAACCAAATTCAGCTGCAAATTTATTAGCCATTTCGCATAGTTACGGGTTAGAACTCGACTGACACTTCTACGCTGTTGTTGTTTTTCCAACAATAGAATATCTACCTTCGTTCTGTATATTGTTTATATATTTGTTTGAAGATCTACTCACACACATACATGCATACTAAACCTCTCGTTCTACGTGAATAAATAAACCAAGATCAATGACCTAACAATGTTGTACTTAAATATATTTCTTGTCAGCCATTATAATAAATAGTAGTCAGGACGTCAAACGGTGTCGTCTCTAGACAAGGCTGTCGAGTTATGAGCGTGACTATCAGTACGTGAATTGCATAAAGCATCAATAAACAAGCAATATAATACTCAAGAAATACAGACGTTACGGTAACCTTTGTATAATCTGACCTGACAAAGACCAGTTGTCTGAAATGTTCCCCCAGATATATTTTCTGACAATAGCCTTCTTTGATAGTATGTGTCACGGTTTGAGAAAAAAATGGTCTGAAAGAGGAAAAGTGACTCATTAGTGTTAGTTGAGGTGATTGATTTATTAGTTGTACTACGCACGTTGCTTTATAAAAGGCAACTATCTACAATAGATGATGTGTTGGATAACATTCCACAAACTTGACCTAAGCCTATCATCCACTAGCACTAATCTATTTATGAACACAACTGTGTATAGTCAAGCTAACGTTAACACTACTGCACATCCATATCAATATAAAACTGTGATAATTAAGTGTTCTTATTGGTTCCATACACAGTAATGGTCTGATATTCCAGCTACTTATTTTCTATTGGGCTACTCTTTTGCTAACGAATAGAGGGGTTGATCGTTACATTATAACGCCCCCCATGGCTGAAAGAGAGGGCGTTTTCTTTGATGGAGCTTCGAACCCGCAGATAACGAGTTAAGAGTCTTAACCACCAGGCCATGCCAGGCCTATACATTATTGATAGAACATTAAGCAATAACGAAGTCCACAGACACACTTCGTTTTGCAGTTCGCAACGACAATGTATATTATTTTATTCTATTACAAGTCACAGCTTTTACAGTAAATAAGATTTGTATTCAGAACAGGTGCGATCGAAACGTCGTACCTGTCCTAAATACATATCTTACTATAAATGCTGTAACTTGTAATAGAATATACTTAATCAGTACGTAAACTCCAACCGAAATTATTTGTTTGTTTTTGAATTTCGCGCAAAGCTACACGAGGGCTATCTGCGCTAGCCGTCCCTAATTTAGCAGTGTAAGACTAGAGGGAAGGCAATTAGTCATCACCACCCACCGCCAACTCTTGGGCTACTCTTTTACCAACGAATAGTGGGATTGACCGTCACATTAATAACTCCCCCACGGCTGAAAGAGCGAGCATGTTCGGTGTGACGGGGATTCGAACCCGCGACCCTCAGATTGCGAGTCGAGTACCCTAACCACCTGGACATGCCGGGCCTATTAACTGTACTCGATCTTTCACACACAGAATATTTCTCTTAATTCTCAATCACTACTCATAATTTCTCAATAAATAGTTCACTAGCTTCTTATTCAACACATCACTGATTACTCGTATTTTTGCTGATTTACCCTCATTTAGATATTTTTGTTAGTGCAAGTTATTAGATTCTTCATGTCATTGTGAACTTTCTAAGTATTCTAGAGTATTGTTACGTTTCTGTTCATTTGTTAATTTCCGGTATAAATTCTTTCCGAGGAACTTCAGCGATACAAGTCCTTTCTTAAATAAAATTAGTTTATTCTTTCTCAATACAACTTTGTAATACACAGAATTTCCACAGTCACTTTAACTTAACTACACACGCTATAATTCACAGCGATTCACACACACTTTACTTACGGTGCCTATCGTTCGCTTGGCTCAATTATCTATCTCTATATTTATCTATCTATGCAATTCTATCTTTTTTGTTGGCTTTATTTGCCGGGCTTATATACTAAAAAAGAGGGTGCTTCGAAGAAAATAGAGTTGCCAGGAAAATTCATGATCCTTCGAGAACTCCAGCGCGCATGCTCCCAGCGTTGCGTGACTTCCGCTATCGTAACACTATTTTATGAACTTACTTGAGCTTAACGTCATACTCCCTCTAGGTAACATCTAAATTAAAACATTGAAAATATAGCGTACAATAATAC
>NW_013668764.1:71901-72961 GCF_000517525.1 Limulus polyphemus
GTATATATATATATATATATATATACCATATGGTTATGATGCTGTGTTTTTAGTTTAAACAATTTACCTGTAGGAGGAGGAATATTTGAGAGCACTATAGTGCTTATTAGTGCATTAAAATTAGTGTTTATTTTTGCATCCACAGAAACTGCATTGAAATTTAAGGATTTTTTTTATGATAAAGTTGAAGGAATAAATATTGGTAGTCCCCTAGCGCCTGAGCCAGGCGTGACCTAGTGGTTAGGGCCTTTGAACTTTGAATTCTAGGGTCCCCGATTCGCGTCCCGTTGTCGTTTTCGCTATAACTGACGGTTAAATCCCACTATTCCATCCTAGTAGTCCTAGAGCAGTGGGTCCCAAACATTTTCGTCGGCGGACCACTTCGGCGGGGTAAAAGACCCCACGAACCATCTAACGGTCCTACCCCACTCGCTTTCGCTTACCACCAAAAAAACTACTCATCAGTGACTTGCAAATTTTGACCAGACTTCGGATCACCTGAAGGACACTCGCGTACCACACTTTGAGAACCAAGTCCACAGAGTATACGGTGGGTATTGTTGACTAGCTGCTTTATCAAACAGTCCTTTTGTAGCTCTATGTACGAATATTCCAAACAACCAAACTGCTAGCGTCCGATCTTACTGATATTTGTATAAGTACATTTTATTGCGTCAAGAATTAGGCTTATTTAAAGTTTTATTTTCACGGGTGATATGCAGATAACCCCGAAGCGTGGATTTATTTATAGACATGCGACTGAACAGTTTCTAACATTTTTAAATTGATTACACTAGAACATTCGATACACTAACGATCATAGTTAGAAAGTTAAAGTGTGCTTTCAAAACATTTATAGCTATATATATATATATATAGAGAGAGAGATATTGAAACCTACCCGAATTGGACTTTGACTCATAATCAATCTCAAACAAGAGAGAATCCTCAATATCCGAGACACTTGAAATTATTTTGGGTAGGATTAGACTAAATTAATCTATGAGATCTTTGTTATTAGCTTTTTTTTGGCCCCAGTGGCACAGCAGTATGTCTGCGA
>NW_013668764.1:74002-84160 GCF_000517525.1 Limulus polyphemus
CGAGCATGTTTGGTGAGACGGGGATTCGAACCCGCGAACCTCAGATTGCGAGTCGAGTGCCCTAACCACCTGGGCATACCGGGCCCTGAAACGTGTCATTCGTTACAGAAAAGATATATATATATTGTATTTTCTGTTCGGTGAGTAGGTGATCTTCTTCAGGTGCGACGAATAATCCATAACGTTGGGGTGTAAGGATGCAATGACCACATCTACCAAATACCAACAACGTGTAGTCCATTACAAGTTACATCTAAATAAAATACCATTGGATCATTAAACGAGAGAACAAATAGAAGGACTTAATTTTTTACATACGACGTTTCGATCACTGGTCCAATCATTCTCAAATACTCTTTATCGTTAAGATTTGGGCCCGGCATGGCCAGGTGGTTAGGGCGCTCGACTCACAATCTGCGGGTTCGAATCCCCGTCACACCAAACATGCTCGCCCTTTCAGCCGTGAGGGCGTTATACTGTGACAGTTAATCCCACTATTCGTTGTAAAAAAAGAGTAGCCCAAGAGTTGGCGGTGGGTGGTGATGACTAGCTGCCTTCCCTCTAGTCTTTCACTGCTAAATTAGGGATGGCTAGCGCATATAGCCCTCGTGTAGCTTCGCGCGAATTTCTAAAACAAACAAATAAGTCAACTTAGCCAAGGCAAGAAAATCGCGATCGAGAAATGAAAATTTAAAAGAAAAACTATAACAGTCGTCAGAATTCCACAATGGAATATGCATACCCAACTAGGATGTTCGGGAATATTTTATTCCCTTTCGCCTTGCTGACTAAAGTCTTTTTAAAATTTCAAAGGTATTAATTATGATTATTGTAATGTTAAATCATTTCTAATTTTGTAGTTGCGAAAAAGTCCGGTAGGCTGAGGCAAGGTTGGCAAAACGAAGACAGAGGAGAACTTCAACGAAGAGACGTGTAAAGACTCGGTTTCTAGACGTCGAGGCTTTATTGCCAGACAGTGGATGTGAAATTGATACGACTATGGAATGGCACCTTTTCGGGGTGGTGGGGAGTATATACTTCTATGCCTTAGAATTTTCTGTGGGGAGAAACGTGAGTACCGCGAGAAAAAATATGAACAGAATGACAGTAATTTAATTTCCCAAAGTTACATTCTATTGCAAGTGCGTGAAGCGAATGGTAAGAGCGCCATCTGTCGTCTTCTAAGAACGAAACAAGTGGCAGAAGAAGAAAAAATTATGAATGTCTTTTGTTGCACATTCGTTATGCCAACTCTACTGGCAATGAATTTCACATGCGTGATGCTTGATATAATAATTACAGAAGAGCGCATGTTGAATCAACTAGCAGAAAATGAAAGGCATTTCGATGCAGTAAAAAAATATTTTACAAAAAATATAACTAAACTTAACCAAGCTATAATAATCCTAAGGTAATTAGCATACCTGAGGTGTTCGATACAGATACAAATTGAAGCAGAATCTGGAGAAGTGTTTCGGGAATGTCATTCAATTTTGAACCGTTGGTGAAAGTCCCTAAATTATTTATCAATGTAAATGGTCTGAACGAGACAATCACTTTAAAAATCGACCTAGCTGCCCTCTATAAATGAGCGAGAAAAGCATGATACGCCAGGGGCGTGTCCATAAAATTATACAGGGGCTCACTGAATGGTAAAAAATACGAATAAGTCAAATTTAGTTTATAGTGAGTGATTTAGTTTCGTAATGGGTGTACAAACAACATCCTTCGTGGGTGCCGAGTAGCAAACATATTGTTGCGTGTCTGCTTGTTTGTTAATTTCCGGTAGAAATTCTTTCCGAGGAACTTCAGCGATACAAGTCCTTTCTTGATTAAACCAGTTTATTCTTTCTCGATACAAACTTTTAGTACACAGTAATTCCACAGTCCGTACGTTTCTCGTCACTTTAAACTTTATAGCGTGTATTATAAAAGTTGTTAACTCTTGTTTCTCCAACCGGCCACAAATGTAAGTGTGAAACTCTTTCCGGCTCTTGATTCTCGAACCAGCTACAAATGTAAGTGTGAAACTCTTTCCGGCTCTTGTTTCTCCAACCGGCTACAAATGTAAGTGTGAAACTCTTTCCAGCTCTTGTTTCTCAACCGGCCACAAATGTAAGTGTGAAACACTTTCCAGCTCTTGTTTCTCAACCGGCCACAAATGTAAGTGTGAAAAAAGCGAATTCGACTCTTAAGCGAATCAAAAGTGAGGATCGTCTGAACGCTTTGTTATTACTCAATATCCGTAAAGATATTCCACTGGATGTTGATAAAATTGTTGATATTGTTACGACAGCGGAAGTCACGTGACACTGGGAGCATGCGTGGTGCATTTCTCGAATAATCGGGGAAATCCGCGAATGTTGGAGATGCCTCTTTGTTAGTATATAAGCCTGGCAGAGAAAAGCCAGCGGGTAAAGCGAACAGTAGTTACGGTGAGTTCTGTGTAATTTATGATTCAGTTAGTTTCGAGCTAGTGACCCGTAAAGTGTGTGTTTTGCAGTCGTAGAGAGCGAAGTTATCGAGATAGTGAATCGCTGTGACCGGAAAGAGTTTCACACTTACATTTGTGGCCGGTTGGAGAAACAAGAGCCGGAAAGAGTTTAACATTTATAGAGGAGAAATGTTTCGCGATTTGTTTCCAGAAGTTGAGGGGGAGTCCCCCCCATGTTCGTAGAAAGTTTAGCCAGCAAATGAAGATCTATGATACGACTTTTTTGCTACCATCCAAAGAATTTATCTATATAAGTACTCATAGAGCAGATATTATAGCGAAAGAATGGGGATCAGCATATATCAACGATTTAAATGTAGGAGTCATCTCCAAATACATTAAACCAAAGTGTTTTGTCCACACATTAATGACAGCTATGGTAATACGAAGTGATGAGTCTGGAACTAAGAAGTGAGTAGCTTATGTTTAGTTTTCCTACTTCAACATTACATCAATTCTACGGAAGCCTACAAGGGCCATAAAAAGCCCAACACCTGGTAAAAAAAAAACGTCCACATCTGCTCTTTGTTATAAAGAATGCCCTCAAAATTGTCCCTTATCTCCCTGAATGCACCCCTTGGACTTCTCGGTTGCTTTTGTAATTCAAACTGCAAACAATAATGTTATATGCACCACTAGAGGATTACATCCAGTACAAAAGTTGTCTCCTGACCCCTGGCACAATTTGACCCCCATTCTGAAAAAGTCTCGGATTTTTCCTGTTTATCCCACCATTGTTTCTTCTCGAAAGGTGGGGGATATTAAAAATGCTCAGTAAAATTTTTACCCCTCCGAGTGGAACTTGCCCCAGTTTCAACAAGACCCATTTTTTTTTATATGTATGTTTAAAAGCCAGGAATCGCTACTCGAACAATGGATGGAGAGAAGATAAACGTCACCCCACTGTTAGAATAAATAGTACTTTATTCCCCTTTTTTTAACAAATCATGCGCACGAGAGGTTTCCGTTTTTTAACGAAATAATGCGCATGGAGGTAGTTTCAAAAGTGAAGTTTCACTAAACGAGTTAGGGTTAACGGAGGCTCATGGGTACAGTTGCACTCAACTACTGGCAAAATTGGTTTTTATTTTGCTCTCAACATTTGTTTTTATACACATTTATTGTTAAATCTGAACTTTGATCTAATTAGTGATTGATCAATGAGATAATTAAATTCACGGTATATTTATATATATATGAGAGTTCCAGTATAGTATACACATTTCTTCATTAAATTTATGGGGCCCGGCATGGCCAGGTGATTAGGGCCCTCGTGCAGCTTTGCGCGAAATTCAAAACAAACAAACAAATCCTTAAATCAAAGAATTCGGTATAATTCGGAAAGAAAGAAACGTTGGAAAGAAAAAAAAATAATTACTGAATTTTATCCTTGAAAAATATGTATCTAAAATCTACTCTTAAAATATACGTATATATATATATTTTAAGGTGGTTAAAACAAACGTTATATTTATCGAGTTGCTCGTGAAACAGGATTTTCTATACGTTTTTATTTTGTAATCAAGATTCTAGACCTCCCAGTGGCACGGCGGTATGTCTGCGGACTTACAACGCTAGAATCCAGGTTTCGATACCCGTGGTTGGCAGAGCACAGATAGCCCATTGTGTAGCTCTGTACTTAATTACAAACAAAATTCTAGAGTTTAAGAGTCAAAACTCGTTTAAAAGATTGAGCACTGATGATTTAAAGATAAAGGAGTTACCATAGTAATAAAACAACAGTAATTTCATTAATAACTGTCCAAGCTCTTGGCATTAAAAAAAATATACATAACAGTTTTTTTATATATAATCTGCTCATAATTTTGGGAATTATTTTTTTAAATGTTTAATGTCATTCTGGAAGTATCATTTTTTATAAACAATAATATATTTTTCGTTTAATCCCCTAGTGGAGAAGTGGTGAGTTTACGGACTTATAACGCTAAAATAGTCCGATATTCGATTCTCCGCTGTGGACAAAGCACAGATTGCCCAATGTGTAGCTTTGCGCTAAAACAAATAAACACTAAACACTGAATACCGAAACTGGTAAGGTAATAATACTGAAATACCTGGAAAGTGGTTTCTTAACTTTTCAAAAAAAACGAAACAACAACAATCAATTAAAAAAAATGAATAACAAATATTTATTTATTTCTTCTCATGCTCGTGCATCCAACCATGTTAACACTAGTCCTAATAAAAGTAACGTTAATTTGGGATTGCAATGCCACTTCCATTGAATTTAGTAATTAATGTAGTAAATAGTACAGAACAAACACGAATTTGTGAGAGATGAGAGGACTGTGTCGTTTATTGCATTATAACAAGTTGTATTCCAGTTCATAACAGACAATTATTCAGCTAGTTTCACACTTTGTTTGCTTTCGAACGTTCTTTTTTTTCTTACGGTTGGTTTGGTTTTGTTTTCTTCACCCTAGTATTAGGGTCTTTCTAAATTTTCTTTGTCCTTGATGATGTAGTATTTAATAAAATTGTTTGTTTTAAGTTTCAATGAAAGTTTGTTTGGTTGGTTTAACGCAAAGACACACTGGGATATTTGCTCTGTCTATCGCGGGGAATCAAACCCCAGATTTTAGGAAAGACTGAGTAAAAAAAACAGCACTACTCTCTGAGAAAAAAGTGTTCGGAATAAGGGTTAAATAAAATATTCCCTGTCTCATTAACTATACATATTTTTTCAATCTTTACACGAATACTTGATTAATTCCTAGAAAATCAAAAACCTTAAATCTTTGTTTTTATTTTTGCCACCAGAGTTCCTCTTTTTAAGATGAATATAAAAATAATATCAAACAAATTACGTCTGTGTTAATCAAAACGTTTTGTAGACTTCGGAGCTTAACCTGTGTATTAAAAACAAAGACATAAAAAGTTCAGTTAGTTTCACTAATCAATATATTTTAAAATGCGTTACATAAACAAAGTATTTCAGATATATTTGCGATAAATGTTTATATAAACTCATCCTTTTCTGAGCAAAATAGCACTATAATACGCCTCCTGGTAACGAGAATACAATCTGACTCAAGTGTTTGTTTATGGGTAACTGGGTGTACAACTTAAATACGTGAAGTAGGGAATTTGAAATTTTCCGAAAACACATAGTTAGGTGAGTCGAGGTCATAGAAGAAAGACAGTCGAACACATTGTTGACATATACTTTATAACACTACAAGATAACACATAATAAAACAAAACCCAAGGTTAAGCATTTCTTAAAACAACACTTTCAAGTTTGGCTGGGAGTGTACACTAAAACGACCTTGAAGTGTAGCATTTTAGCTTAACAAATAATTACGTGCGGTCATAAAAAATAAATAAATTAGGTAGCCTACTTCGAAGTAAGTTGAAGTTTAGTCACGTGCATAGAAGAGAACCTAAATTTAGGGCTCCGTTTCTGTCCTATCGAATACTTTCACGCCTTGAAAAGTAAAGAAAAATAATGAACCCAGAATTGAATAAAGATAATGAATTTGAATTTTGACCAAATCGTTGTTGAAACCGACTGCGGAATACTTTCAATTCCTTATAAACAGACTAAGGGAGGAGGGGGGGATGTAGAAGATTAAAAAATATAAATAAACTAGTAGTTTTTATATCGTTTATCTTACCCCCCCCTTACTTCCCACCTTTTTATAGATCTTTTTTTTTTTACACGACATCTCGCAACGCTGTCTCTTCCACAAAGTAAAATGTTAAATCAAAAATGCTTAATATGTCAGTCACAAAACCCGAGTTCGTGATTGGTCAACTAAACTGAATCGAGAGATAACTAGTGTCCTTAGCTAAATATCCATACAAAATTAAACATATTAGGAAGGTTTGAGCAAATTTTTGTTTTCTTATTTCAAACTAAGTGCTCGGTCTTACTGAGCACAGATATTTCAAACTAAGTGCTCGGTCTTACGGAGCACAGATATTTCAAAACTAAGTGCTCGGTCTTACTGAGCACAGATATTTCAAACTAAGTGCTCGGTCTTACTGAGCACAGATATTTCAAACTAAGTGCTCGGTCTTACTGAGCTCAGATATTTTAAACTAAGTGCTAGGTCTTACTGAACATAGATATTTCAAACTAAGTGCTCGGTCTTACTGAGTACAGATATTTCAAACTAAGTGCTCGGTCTTACTGAGCACAGATATTTCAAACTAAGTGCTAGGTCTTACTGAACACAGATATTTCAAACTAAGTGCTCGGACTTACTGAGCACAGATATTTCAAACTAAGTGCTCGGTCTTACGGAGCACAGATATTTCAAACTAAGTGCTAGGTCTTACTGAGCACAGATATTTCAAACTAAGTGCTAGGTCTTACTGAGCATAGATATTTCAAACTAAGTGCTAGGTCTTACTGAGCACAGATATTTCAAACTAAGTGATACATCATGGGCTATCTGTGCTTTGCCCACCACGGGTATCGAAACCCGGATTCTATCGTTGTAAGTCCGCAGACATACCGCTGTGCCACTATGGGGCTGCTAGGAACCTCACATTTACACAAGATGTATTTCTTTATGGAGAGAGAGGATAAGTCAAACATGTCATATTAAAGCTAGTCATACAGGCTATGACAATGACGTGATGGGGGGGGGGCGGATCGGGCAAATAACCGACTGTTTATTTAGATCTGTCGGGAAGTCGGCGTTGTATCAGGTATATAAAGAGGAAAAAAGGACAAAACGTCCAAAAGTTTCTTGAACTGGCCCCAAACAAATAGATAGACGTAACACGTTCTTAGCACGTGCAGATTTGTTGATATAAATCCAATTATTTGAGTTTTAACTGTTCGTCTTCGGGATTATATGCGTGAAGTGATTTATTTGAATTCCTCTTCAAAGTAAAATAGCCTACTTCCACAGTCTTGGTCGTTAATCATGCCCATATTCTAAGCCCATTCTTTTTCTATCAAAAGATTATAAATGATAATAGGGCACATTAAAAAACCTTGAAAAAATGCAATACGACAGCTGCTATGTTAATCACCTGAAGATGGCAGGTCAACCTGGTGAAATGCGTGTATATATTTCAACATAAAATCTATGTGATCCAAGTTTTGAATATTTTCTCAAGTTACTTCATTATATCCACTCAAAAACATATAGGTACTTTTTTTTGGTTTTCAAAAGACTAAGCTTCAATGCGAAACTCTTCACATGAAATAAAAAAAAAACTTGTGTGAATTAAAAAACAAAAAAACGTTTATTCCACTTAGCAATGTTTCAAGCAAAAATTTGACAGACAGACTGCTTCTCCAACTACCTCCTACCGGCTAGTCTCCCAACTTCTTAGGAGTTCTTTGCTCTAATCTTCTTTCCAGAATCTCTACGAAATGTATAAATTTCTTGTGATATTATCAGTTGGGTTAACCAAATTTGAAAACTGCTTTTTTTTAAAAATGGAACTTATCATGACCTACGTCACCGAAGTGGCTAGCTTCCTTGATGACGTAACTGTTTTAAGAAAGTTATGAATGAAAAGAAGAAGGCAGAAATTACGAAGAATACGCGGGTTGGATCTGATGCAACCCTTACATTATTAAGTCCTGAATATCAAAATAGACCAAATATCTCTGATAAAATAGGCCAAACTATAGCCACCGAAACTGAAGAGGACGGATATCTCAGCATTGTCATCATGGAGTGCACTTTTCATATTGTCGAGCAAGACTAAGCATCAACTGCTATCAGGTATGCCAAAGATGATCTCTGCATTGTGGAACACTTGCTTCAATTGGTGTAAGTGAAAGATCCATTAGAGTCTGTTTAACAATGACCTTATGAAGGATATCCTGAGTTCTAAGGAGTTGACTTATGACAGGCAGTCAATCAATCACATGACAGTGTTGCATTGATGTCAGAACAGTATGCTAATGTCAGAGCATTAATGGAAAATGCTATCTTTGGATACCTTGCACGGAATTTAGTCATATTGCAGGCATGTAGTGTTTCTTCACTAGCCAAGCGACTGTTTGGCTTATTGAAGAAGGTGCAAAATTACAATTTTTTTGAGGGGGTATGCCCACGGACATCCACCCACGTATGGATTTCCACTCGTTTCCTTTTGCTCCAAATACACCCTTCTTTCCTTATACATTTATACAAATTTTACCTGCATCTCGCAAGGGAAGTCATGTTCTTGTAGAGATGCAAATTTTACACAGCACATCCTGTATTCACCGACCACAGCAGATGTCATCTACTCATTGGTTGGTGGCCCCACCGAAAAGTTTTTAGTAATTAGTTCTTTAATGTTTTATGGATACTTTTGAGAAATGTCAGTATGCTAGGCACAGTCCAGAAGCTGTATGTGAAGCATCGGTTGAAACGTCTTTACTCCTCATTTATTCAAGAAAATGTTTGACACCACAGACTTTGCATCAAACTATCTTCAGTCAGATCTTCTACAATAAATAAACCTTGTTGAGACTTGTGAGTCTTAACTGCTGGAATTCAGGAACAAGACCAATTCATACTGAGACCTGTATGAATCCAGTCTTTCTTTTTGTGAATGGTAAAGCCTTACAGGAAGAATAAGAATGGGCCCAAGAAGAAGTTATGACCAGTGTAAAACAAAAGTTTAAAGACAACTCCTTTTTGCTTTAGTCTTGATACGTCAGGAAGCTGTGTGGATGAGCTTTTTTTCATGTCAACGACGCATTTTATCTCGCTTTGCTGAATTCACTGCGTTTCTCTGAATATGAAGAATTACAGTCTAAGGAAGTAACTCTCCGGAAATAGTAAATGAGTTTCGTCAAGGTTTATCCAGGTTCTGGTAGAGAGTTAAGTTAGGGGTGCAGGGATACTTAATGGTCATTATGCCAAGTGTTAACCACGCCTCCTACAGGTCAGTCTTCCAACTTCTTAGGAATTCTTTGCTCTGATCCAGAACCTCTAAGAAATGTATAAATTTATTGTGATATTATCAGTTGGGTTAAACCAATTTGAAAACTGTTTTTTTTAAAAATGGAACTTATCATGAATTACGTCACCGAAGTGGCTAGCTTCCTTGATGAGGTTCGCTGTCGAAAAATATCTAATCGGAATTGGAGACAAGTGACTCCAATCAGTAACCTCCTGTTTCTTCTCCTCTTCTGCAGAAGCTATTGTTTCCATAAACCTTCGTTTTCAGGTTTTATGCCAAGGGTTTACGTTGCTAGTTTGGTGATCGTTTCAGTATGTTGTTACTGAGCTACCACAATAAATTCTTTTCAGTTTATTTAGAATCTCTGGTTTGACCTCTGCAAAGTTTAATTTGTGACAATAAAGTTTTATTAAAAGTGAGAAGTTTAACTTGTTAAACAAGCCTTATCCATAATGTCAGGTATATCTTCTGCTATTCCAACCTAGTAAAATATTCTCATCATGTGGCCTGTTGGACTATTATCCAACCTAGTAAAATATTCTCATCATGTGGCCTGTTGGACTATTATCTAACCTAGTAAAATATGCTCACCCTGTGGCCTGTTGGACTATTATCCAAACTATTCAAATATTCTCATCATGTGGCCTGTTGGACTATTATCTAACCTAGTAAAATATGCTCACCCTGTGGCCTGTTGGACTATTATCCAAACTATTCAAATATTCTCATCATGTGGCCTGTTGGACTATTATCCAAACTATTCAAACATTCTCACC
>NW_013668764.1:84968-86478 GCF_000517525.1 Limulus polyphemus
TGGACTATTATCCACCCTAGTAAAATATTCTCACCCTGTGGCCTGTTGGACTATTATCCAACCTAATCAAATATTCTCACCCTGTGGCCTGTTGGACTATTATCCAACCTAATCAAATATTCTCATCCTGTGGCATGTTGGACTATTATCCAACCTAGTAAAATATTCTCATCCTGTGGCCTGTTGGACTATTATCCAACCTAGTAAAATATTCTCACCCTGTGGCCTGTTGGACTATTATCCAACCTAGTAAAATACTCTCATCATGTGGCCTGTTGGACTATTATCTAACCTAGTCTATCTGCTAAATTAAGGACGGCTAGAGCAGATAGGCCTCGTGTAGTTTTGCGCGAAATTTAAACCAAATACTTTATGAGTTTTGTGACGTGGTGTAAGGGAGCAATGTATGATTTTTTTATTGAGTAACTCCTATCCCAGATTTTAACACCTATTAGCATCTCAGTTCTCATCGATTCCCGCGCTAGAATAATAACCCCCAATTTAACGGAAACAACAAAAACAAAATGCAGCTGAGATTAGGTGAATGTAGGATATATGCAGTGTTAAAATAACAAAAAGATTCCCGTTATTCGGAAACAAAGGGTTATTGATGTTTTTCTTATATCTGCACACAAACGTGAAAGAATCACATCCGGTTGTCTAGATGACTACGACAATTAAGTTGTGGTATGGTGAAAAAAAAAGATAAATATTTCCCTCTTACGCCCATCCGTGAAGCGTTTAGAGCCTTCAGTCGAGCAGTGCTTTTAAGGCCACGTGAACGGATGGATTAGAACCTATGTTAAAGTTTCCGTTTAAATTACGTCAAGGTTTTTGTTGGTACACGTCGTCTCTTCCACAGAGTAAAGAACGACTCAGAATGGGACATTCCGTAACTGTTTGTTGTATGTTTTCCCTATTTTTTTTATGGGTCAGCATGGCCAGTTGGTTAGGGCGCTTGACTCACAATCTGCAGGTCGCGGGTTCGAATCCCCGTCCCACCAAACATGCTCGCCTTTTAAACCGTGGAGACTATTCGTTGGTAAAAGAGTAGCCCAAGATTTAGCGGTGGGTGGTGATGACTACCTGCCTTCCCTTCTAGTCTTTCACTGCCAAATCAGGGACGGCTGACCCAGATAGCCCTCGTGTAGCTTTGAGCGAAATTCAAACCAAACAAACTTTCTTTCTTCGAGTAGGGTTGAATCATTCACAATTCAAGGGTTGAGCAGCAAAGACGTATGAGAGTCAGTCTTTCCGCCTAAATTATTTATCAATAAACACCAAGTAATTATTTTTCGTTCTTCTTGACTACAAATAAAACTGGTTTTGAAGTTGAGCTTCATGAGAAAAATTAAGAAACGCTCCCTAACAAAAACCTTGCCTCATGATGAATAACTATAACTAGCATTAAATATTCGCGCTTCCCTCATGATCCACAGGGACCCCAACGAAACGCCTCCATTATACCCAATTACTCCTACAGGTACCTCAAGGGAAGATTCGAACAACT
>NW_013668764.1:87478-92956 GCF_000517525.1 Limulus polyphemus
CGCTTTCCTCATGATCCACAGGGACCCCAATGAACCAACGAAACGCCTCCATTATACCCAATTACTCCTACAGGTACCTCAAGGGAAGGTTCGAACAATCCCCCCCCCCAAAAAAAAAAAACTTCAAGGTATCTGAGCGCGCGTGCCACGTTTGGCAACGCTAGCTTGTGAGTAAGGGTTTAAACACAATTTAAAACATGGCGCACCCGGGTTCCCGTGTCACACCTTGTCACAAAAAATGTATTATTTTCATCGTTTGTCCACACGGGCATTAAAGTATCTACATATAATAAAGACCTTCTGTTTGAACAGAATTATTTAAAATATATAGAGGTTTTGAACCGTGTATTATAGATAGGATTTATATTTAAGAAAAAGAACACTGTAATATACAACAAATTTCAAAATACACCAAACTACATATAACAAGTAAGGAAATAATATGTCAGCCATACGTTCCTTCGCTGTCAACAAAAATAGTTGAGGCACTTATAAACAAAAACCTTTAAAAAATTAAAACTAATGAGCATTATTAATGAAACTTAAGACAAACTTGAATTAAAGAATAAACTTGGAGTTGTGGCTTGAATTACATCGGACAAACAAACAGAAATTTAAAGTTTAGAATTAATGAACACAAAAAACGGCGTCGACAAATCAAAAACTATTGATGGATATATATCAGAAGAATCAGATGGATATACATCAGAAGAACCAGATGGATATACATCAGAACAGTTAGTAGGATAATATCATAACAACTAAATTGATATATATCAGAATAGTTAGTAGGATAATATCATAACAACTAAATTGATATATATCAGAAGAACCAGATGGATATACATCATAACAACCAGATGGATATATATATATCAGAACAGTTAGTAGGATAATATCATAACAACTAAATTGATATATATATCAGAACAGTTAGTAGGATAATATCATAACAACTAAATTGACATATATATCAGAACAGTTAGTAGGATAATATCATAACAACTAAATTGACGTATATATCAGAACAACCAGATATAAAAAAGATGAGTATACATTAGAACAATTAATATGTATAAAAAAAACGAGAGACATTTAATGTGTTTGTTTGAAGGTAACATGATTTGATCTGCAAGGTAAACAGGCATATACAAAAAAGAAAACAGATGTTTTTTTAGGTGTTCGTAACCAAGGTAATGCACAACCAGAGCCTTTTTCAACAGGTAAGGTTGGGTTATTTCAAGGATTGGTGTGTAAAGATATATATATATCTTCGTTGAAAAACCTTATCATATACAGTGACTATTGTATAACTATTTAATACACCTACTCCGGTTTGTATAACTACGAAAATATCATAACAACTAAATTGATATATATCAGAACAACCAGATGGATATACATCAGATGGTGAATAAAGAATACAGTGATACCTCCCACTCGTCGTTCCCCCCTGGCATTATCGGAGGGTGACATGCGCTCGTGCATTGAGCCGTACCCACGAAGCGTCGTTTATTTTGGTTAATGGCAGTACATTGTTTATTCTTTATTTTTTACCCATTACGTAATGACCAGGTGTTTCGTCTCAAGATCTATTGTTTCTGTAGGGTATCTGTGTGTATAATGATAAAGGAACCAGCCCTTATAAGTTTCTACGTTTCAGTTTTGAATATTCTTAGTGTTTATGTAGCATAAATATTCTCATATGACCTAACCACCTGTTTATGTCTAGTCAATGGATTAGTGTTACAGAAAAGTCCTAGCTTATCAGTTCTTTGTTGTTGTTTTTTTTTGATGGCCGGAAAAAAAAAAGTCACAATTTTGGATAGGAAAAAAATGTCACAGGAAAAAAAAGTTACAACTTTTTAATACCCAAACAGAATATAAAGTAATACAACAAGCTAGTTATTTGTTGCAATGATAGCATGATGTTTGTTTGTTTGAATTTATGCACAAAGCTACACAATGGGCTATCTGTGCTCTGCCCAACACGGGTATCGAAACCCGGTTTCTAGCGTTGTAAGTCCGTAGACATACCGCTGTGCCACTAGGGGGCGATAGCATGATGCATGATATGCAACATTATATGAAAAGTACATGACATACACACATTAATAACACAACTTACATAACACCATGACATTACATGTATATTCAATAATTTAACTTATGTGAACTTAAAAAATTATAAACATAAATTTTCAAATTGTGACTTTTTTTTTCCTACATTTATTTTCCTTCTTTTATCAAAAATCCGTGAAATAGTTAGGTTATTTTAGTGCATCAGTGAAATAGTTAGGTTAGTTTAGTGTATCAGTGAAATAGTTAGGTTATTTTAGTGCATGCGTGAAATAGGTTATTTTAGTGTATCAGTGAAATAGTTAGGTTATTTTAGTGCATCAGTGAAATGGTTAGTTTGTTTTAGTGCATCCGTGAAATAGTTAGGTTATTTTAGTGCATTAGTGAAATAGTTAGGTTAGTGTAGTGTATCAGTAAAATAGTAAGATTAGTTTAGTGCATTAGTGAAATAGGTTATTTTAATGCATCAGTGAAATGTTTAGGTTATTTTAGTGCATTAGTGAAATAGTTCGGTTAGTTTAGTGTATCAGTAAAATAATTAGGTTAGTTTAGTGTATCAGTAAAATAATTAGGTTAGTTTAGTGTATCAGTAAAACAGTTAGGTTATTTTAGTACATTAGTGAAATAGTTAGGTTATTTTAGTGCATCATTGAAATAGTTAGGTTATTTTAGTGCTCCAGGATATTTCAATTTATATTTAATAATTAACTATTCTACGTTTCAACTGAAATTATTGTTTCATTTCGTCAAATTCTTTACAGTATTAGTTTCAATATATAGTTCGGACTTTTACCTAAGATGGGATCAACTTTTGTGCAAATTAAATTTTAGGATTTCCCCCTAAAAAAAAAATCCTACGAAATTCAGATGTCGAATCGACATTTGACCTGAAACATTCGGTATCCTTTTATTTTGGACAAATACCTTCTCATAATACTTCATCACGTAGAAAGCTGGTGTGAAAGTTCATTGCTCGCTTTGTACTTAAACACTATAATCTTGGAAGTCACATTCATCACTTCTTCCTTTCGAACATATGCAACTGAAGAACCTAGCAATCAAAAGATAACCTTGATGCTCTCCAAGTGAAATGGCCATTCAGCTTTGACCTGGGATCACTAAAGTATGTCATTATGAAACAAATGAGCCTTCAACAAGTTACTGAATTTACGACTCTACCCACTTAGCAACCAGATTGATTGTGTACCCATCATAGGGTGCGGTAATGATTAACCAACGTGAGATCCTCCATCTTTTTTGCAGTTAAGTATTCTGAACCACGCCATAGCAAAATATGGTGGCGATTCCAAGGCGGATGCTAATGCCCTCGAAAAAAAAAACTCTTTTGAAGTAAAATGTAACCAAACATTTTGGAATGTATTCTCAGACTCTTCTGCTACATACTTGGAATTACTGCTTAATTGTATTGTGTTTATAACGTCCAGTCATCAGTTCTTTCAAATCCTGGATTCCTTAGAGTATTATGGTGGACTTCTATCGAGAAAGGGGAGGTATGTATATATATATATACTAAAGGACAGAAAGCTCCAACATGAAAGCAGTTTCTCTTTAGCTTTCAATGTCCAACTAAAATAATATAATGGGATGATTGTTAAATGCTATATATTTAGAAAAGTGCCCTAAGACCTCAGGTTTTCGATGGATACTGTGTCGGGTGACACTTTGACCTGATGATTTTGGTCAAGGCTATTCGTGGACTATTTGCGTTAATGCCCCTAAGGTAACTACTCAACACCACCCACCGCCAACTGTTGAGCCACTCTAAACAAATAGTGGAATTCGACCGTCACTCCTATAACGCACCGACGGTCTCAAAGTGCGAAGCGAAATTTCTTTTTTATTGCGGGGCAGGGGGTAACTAAGCGTGATCCACAAAGCCTCAGATACACGTTTTGGCACGCTAACCATTAGATCACGCTGGATCTTTGACTTGACGAAGACTTTTGTAGTTTGCAACATCCGTTTGTAAAACAAAATAGACTTGTCTCCATACTGAAATTTGCCGCTTCTTTATGTGTGTGCTTACAACTTAGAACACGTTAGAACAGTTAGAGCAGTTACCAGTACATACTGTAGAAAAGTACTTCATAACCCTAATAACAAAGAAACAACAACAAAAAAAAAGGGCCATTGTCTCAAAGGCTATCTATATTCGAGTAGATGCGTATTCATCTTGTAATACGTATTACTTCAAACATTTTAATATTCACACAATAGAAATTGTAATAAAGATCTAGGAACCGCAGTGGTGCTGTAGTTAATCACAAAACTACACAATGGGCTATCTGTGCTGTGCCCACCACAGGTATCGAAACCCGGTTCTTAGCGTTATAAGTTCGCGGAGTTATCGCTGTGAGAGACACTATAACGTTTCATCCAGGCGCCGTGTTGTTCGTTTAGACACCACAGTGTATTTTGTTCTTCTGTGCGTAAAATACGTTTGTAAATTTTCAAGTTATGACGTACATGTTGTCGGGCCTCATGTATAAAGTTAATACCGTAACTTTCTAAGTTTCCGTTATCGTTTGATTGTGTCAACTGGCATGAAATAATAATAATAATAATAATACGTTCTTTCTGTAATTCATGAGTTATCTTATGTTATATGTATTGCGTGGTGTGTGTCCGAGCGTTCATCTGTCTCCTGTTTACGGCGGCTGCTTCCCGCGCTGCGTTTGAAAAGCTGTGCACGCGGGCAAAGCTGAACATTCACTTTTAAAATGACGGGAGAACAGGCATGAATAATGTGGATACCAAAGTTTATTTCTCAAGTAGGATATTCTACAATAATTGTTAAGGATTAATCACACTATTATTAACATTTCAAAATGTGACGTAACTTATAGAATAAAAATATAGATTTACCGTATGTTATTGTTGAGCGGTTCTTAGCATGACTGAAATGTTCAACAATTACTCTTCGCGGTGGGCGGTATAAGTAACTCAGAGCTTTGGTTCCAATGAAGCCAAGTGTACAGCACAATTAGCCTTTTTAATATGATAATCTAAATTCAAACTTTTTTTTTAAAACATTTTCCATTAAGTGTTCAGTGATTAATTGGAAAAACGTCGTAAATATTTCAATGTTAATGAATTTGGATATTCCATATATGTGTGTGAAACTGTTCGATTAGAATTATTACGCGACGTTACACGAGGGTTATCTTCGAATAACCGTCCCTCGTTGTGAACGGAAAGACTAGATGAAAAGCAGCAAATCACACAACAACACGTTACACAAGGGTTATCTTCGAATAACCGTCCCTCGTTGTGAACGGAAAGACTAGATGAAAAGCAGCAACTCACACAACAACACGTTACACAAGGGTTATCTTCGAATAACCGTCCCTCGTTGTGAACGGAAAGACTAGATGAAAA